>NW_026868960.1:84158-221055 GCF_020745735.1 Hemiscyllium ocellatum
GGGCCTCCAAACATTCTTTCCCACCTCTGCCAAGATACTAAAACGCTCACTTTCCAATCTTTTACACGTCTGAAGCAAATTTACACTGGACTTGAAACATTAACATTGTTTCTCTCTCTCTGCAGATATTGCCAGAACCACTGAGTTCCTTCAAAAATGAAAGGTTACACAATACATTTTCAATATATCAAAGATCATTGGATAATGGAAATCTGAAACAAAAACAAAAATTGTTGGACTTATTGGGTGCTTTGAGGAACAGTCAAAGAACCCGAAAGATTAACTCAGCTGTCACTCCACAGACGCTGTCAGACTTGTCAGTGTCTTCAGCAATTTCTGTTTTGAACAAGTTTCAAACATGTTTATCAAAGCTGCCCTGTCCAACATAGAGCACTATACACCAGGAAGTGAATGATAACGCAAGGTATACAATCCATTTGTTCTGAAACTACATAAGGCTGCCATCACTGACACTACAGAGCTCTTAATCATGGTCATGGAGAGAAACATTCGCTTAAACAGAAGATGGCATTAACGGAGGCGAAGAGATTCAGGTGAACATGTTAAATGCTTTGAGGAATGCGAAAAATTGGAGGCATGGCAACATGAAGATACCCTAACAGGATGAGAATGTTTTTAAAAAAGGAAGCGTTCCGACATCAGAAACCGGGATAGGGTACTGTGTACATGGGAGAAGGGTGATCTGGTCCCCATGCGAATTGAGGACAGGCAGCAGAATTGTATTGCAGATATTGCAGCTCTAACTGGGCATTCATGTGATGCTGCAAATCATGGCAGCTGTAGTAGCAGCAGCAGTAGAATTATACTCAAGCACAATATAATCTCTCAGTCTACCATTACCATGAAGCCAATCTCCGGTTTAATGATGCGTGTGGGTGATCATGCCAAGAACACAACCGTGTGTACCTCAACCTGATGACAACGCATTCAAGCTACCGCACTTACTGCTTATGTTAACAAACAACAGAACTAACATCTGATAGAGAGGGCGCCACGATCCCAAGACTGTGGCCATTTCTTTTAAAAGCAGGTCTGAATAATTGCTGGTCTGTCTACTCTTACTCTTATCTGTTAGAAAAATCCTTGTTCATTTTGTTAGAGACGGTTCAAGAACTTCCCTCCTATTACCATTTTGTTTACATCATTGAAATACTTACCGTGCCTTCCCTGTGAGGAACGGTGTAAATTATCTGTCTGCTCCCTGTAGCCAATTCTTCAGTCACACCCTCCAATTATCCTCAATATACTTTCCTGACTTAATTTCACCTAAGGTCACTTAAGGTCACTCACTCATCTTTTTTTATATATGCTCGGAAAAGCTCATGCTTCTTTTTTTGTATTTCTTGCCAATTTACTACATCATGTCTTTTCTCCCCTTTTCCTCGCTTTCTAGATTCATACAATCATATCGCGCACAACAGACCCTTTGGTCCAACTTGTCCATGCTGACCAGGTTTTCCAAAATAACTTAGTCCCACCTGATTGGATTTTGTCCATATGCATCTAAACTTTCCCATTCATATGTTTGTTCTAATGATTTTTAAATGTTATAGCTGGACTTATATCTCCCACTCTCCTCTAACAGCTCATTCCACATATACACATCACCCTCTGTGTGAATACATTGACCCTTCGTCCATTTCGAGTCTTCCCTCTTTCACCTTCAACCGATACCTTCGAAGGTTGAACTCCCCCATCCCGTGGAAATGACCTTGGCTGGTCACTCTATTCATACCTCTCATGATTTTATAAACTTCTACAATGTCGTCCCTCAACCTCCTACACGCTATCTGCCACTAACTTCACGAACAATCATTTAAAGATAAGCACTGCAAATTTGAAACAGTATTCAAATGACAGGTAAATAACACTCAGCCCAAGCTTCATACTGTGATTTGTTTTTCTCCATGTTACATTGCTAAGGCAGCAGGAAATTGTTACGAGTACCAATAAGAGGTCAAACACCTGAATTGCTTTTTTTCCAAAATGGGGTGATGATCTCTACAGTGAAAGCGCATCTCTGGCTTGAACCATATAAGAAGAGGAATTCTTGTACCACACGGTCAGTGTGCAGTTGCATTTAGCAGAGTGAGATGAAGGCTGAGTAAACTTTTTGAAATTTGGATCACAGTGTGAATTCAGTGCAAAGGGGAGAGGTGTTTTCAATAAGGTTTACTCCGAGAAGGAAACATTCCGGAATGAGATGTGAGTGAGAGGTGGAAAACAGCATGAATGGAGACGCTGAGCCACACTGAGACAAAGTGCACCACAGAGGCAAAGTGGCAGCACAAAACGCAGCTTGGTGCTACTGCAGCGTAGGTAGGCTTGACCAAAGAGTTTCAGGTGAAGTGGGTAGGAACCATAATGTGAGAGAATGTCCTCTGTAATTTGAGAGGAAGGACCTGGAATCAGAAAGGAAAGACGAGCAGGGAAGAGGATGGAGCAGCAATGGCAGGGTTTTCTGGGGGGTCAATCAGGAAGCACAGCTGAAATTCATGCCTAACATCAACTTATGGTCCCTGAAATAAACATTATAAACCTGGCCCTCCATTATTGCTCATCAATAGTATCGTTGAGAACTTTTGTTCACCATCTCATCGAGTTCTTCTTTTTGAACAGAAACAATAATTACTGAGCGGTTTGGGATATCTGCTTTTTCTGTTTGATGAGGGGACATTCCTGTGAGCTACATCTAATGTGACCTCCTTTTCCTTCAAACCAGAAATCCGTTAACTCTGGTGGACAGGGACTTCAGCTGTCACTGTCCCATCTCCCACGGTGTTGCCCTCAGTCCGTCCCCTCCATCCCAGTACATTTTAGATTCCTCCTTGTCCACACTTCCTCCTGCACTAGAATCCACATTCACATAATCATCTTACGTCATTTCCACCATATCCAGCAGGACAGCACCATCAAACACATCTTCCCCTCCCATCCACTGTCAGTATTTCACAGGGACCATTCCCTCTGTGTCACCCTCCATTACCCCGAACACTTCCCCACTCCCCCATGGCACTTGCAGAATCTGCAACACTGGCTCATTCACCTCTTCCCTCCTCACTGTCCAAGACCCCAAACATACCTTCCAGGTGAAGTAGCATTTCACTTGTAAACTTTCAATCTGGTCTCCTATCATTGCTGCTCACAATGCAGTCTCTCTATATTGGTGAGACCAAACAGAGATTGCTTTGAGGAACACTCCCACTCTGTCTGTAGAAATAACCCTGATATTCTCATGGCTTCCCATTTCAATAGCCTACCTTGCTCCCATGCTAACATTTCGGCCCTGGGCTGCTGCAATGTTCCAAGGAAGCACAACCCAAACTCGAGTAACAACTCACTTTACACTTTCGTACGATACAGCCTGTAGGAGTTAATGTACAATTTCATAACTTCACAGTCTGAGCCCATTAAAACTGTTCTCCAGTTTCCGTACATTCTCCCTCCTGGCCTGCCTATGACCTTGTGTGGTTGTATCTTCTTTACCTTTCACTCAATAGAGAGAATCCCTTTTCCCCATTCATATCTTAATTTAAAGCTATTTCACATGATCTTCTCGTTCACCACTACTAAAAACATGTTTATCTTTTGCCACACACTCTTTTATCCGTCAACCCACTCTGCACATCTGTCAAAAGATTATAAAACTCATTTTCCAATTGTTTTCAGTTCTGAAGAAGTGTCATACTGGACTTGAAACGCTAACTCTGTTTCTCTGTCTCTGCAAATGATGCCAGACCTGGTGAGTTTCTCAAGAAATGAATATGTTCAGAACAAGTTATCAATTAAACAAATAACTATGGATACTGGAAATGAAAATGCAATAATTGCTGGAGAAAATTGAAGCTTTGTAGAAGGGTCACTGGCCCTGAAAGCTTAACTCTGCTTTCACTCCACAAGATGCTGCCAGACCTGTTGAGTTTCGTCATCAATTCCTGTTTTTAAACAAGTGTGTTAAAGTTGCTCAAATGCCTTGTCTAACACGGAATGTCGTGCACTGGGAAGTGACCAATAATGCAAGGTACACCCATTCCTTGACCTAAAACTGCACAAGGCTGGCATCACTGACACTGCAGAGCTCTTAATCATGGTCAGGGAGGGAAACAGAGGGGAACACATTCACATCAAACACAGAAGATGGCATTGGGGGAATGGAAAAGATTCAGATGCATATGTTAAGAATTTTGAGTAAAGTAACAAATTGGAGGCGTGACAACAGGGAGAGACCCCTCAGCAGAATGAGAATCGGAAAATAGAAGTGTTGCCACATCAGAAACCAGTTTAAGACACTGAGTACAAACATGATGGATGAATGGGTCTTGGTGTGAACAGAGGGAGAGTCAGTAGAATTGAATTCAACATATTGGAGCTCAAAGTGGGCATTCATGTGGTGCGGTAGAATCACAACAGCAGCAGAATTGTATTCAACTACAATCTGTAACATTTTCCACAGGATAATCCCTCAGTCTACCATTAACATCAAGCTGATCTATGGTTCAGCGACGAGTGCGGAGTAACATTATAGGTTCGGAACCATGTGTACCTAAACCTGATGACAATCCATTGAAGCTATCGAACTTGACTGGTTCCATTCGAAACAGCAGGACTAACATCTGATACCGAGGGCGAAATGATCCCAAGACTAACAGATCAGATCTAAGCTCTGCAGTGCTCCCACGTCCAGACATAAATTTTGATGGACTGTTAAAAAAACTCACTTGAGGAGAGGACTCCATAAATATCGCCATCCTAAATCACAGGACAGCCCTGTACATCAGTGTAAAATACATGGTTGTATTATCTGCACCATCCTCAGCCAGAAGTGTTGAGTTGATGATCCACCTCATCCTCACCATGCTGCCCGCAGAAACACAGATGCCAATCTTTAATCGATCTGATTTGCTGTATCTGACATGAAGAAACAGCGGAACATAGTAGAAACGACAAAGGCAATGGGCCCTGACCCCATTCCTGTAATAGGACTGAAGACCTGTGCTGCACAACAAGCTGTATCCCTGGGGAAGCTGTTTCATTCCAGCTCCAAATCTTACATCTCCATGGCAATGTGTAAATTTACTCAGCTATGTCCAATCCCATAACAAGGGCATAACTACAGTCTGACCATTTACGACGCCCTGAGTCCCATCGCGATAGTCACATTTTGGGAGTTAATTTTTGACAGAGCTGTCAAGCAGTACAGAAATAACCAGATCAGTATGATTTCAGATAGGTCCCTGTGTGGAGGTGGTGCTGTTGTGGAAATATCACTGGATTACTAATCCAGAGCAGGCTAATGGTGGCTGTTGGATTTTTTATAATTAATAAAATATCGAGATGTAAAACCTGGAGTCATTAACAGTGACCTTGAAGCCAATGTTGATTGTAAACACCAATTTCCTTCCTCTATGTAGTTTCAGGAAGTGAACCTCCCATGCTTTCCTGGTCTGGCCTAAACGTGACTCCAGACACACAGACATATGATCAACTCTTCAATGGTCTCGGAAACGGCCAAGCAAGACAGTCTATTGTATCAATCTGTTCTGGAGGTATTAAAGGATAAAGCCGTACAGATCACCCGGCACCAGCCTCAGTATTGGAACGGGAAATACTACCGTGTTGACCCTGCAGAGATCTCTTTCCTAACACCTGAGATCAGGTGGCAGCATTTACAGAACTTTCCCACAGGCTGCACAGAAACATCGGGAAAGGAGTAGGTCATTCAACACACTGAACATCCTCCATTATAGTTCATGGTGAAAATCTCCTCAATTCAGTTTTCCCCACACAATGTTCATATCCTTTAGTATTTTTAAACATCAGAACATATAAAATAGGAATTACTATATTCACTTTGGTCCATCAACTTTAATCCTGCATTCAATATACAGGCAGTTATCCAATAAGGTGTGTTTATTAAACGCAATTTCGCTGCAACACAATCAGTGAATTGTGTCCCTTTCTTGGGAAAGCGAGCTCCCGTTCACTGTTAGCCTCAGGTTCCCTCTGTCTGCCAAATGCACCCTCGGTGTATTCAGCTGAAGCAGGAATGTAATCCACTCTGAAATCATTGAAACGGTGCCTGATTGTGGGATTTGTAGTCTACATTTATAAAGAAATTAATTTCAAACCGGGAGGGGAATATCTTGGAGAGAACTGGAATTCCCCATTGGCATCACGTGGTCAGTCAGCTCGTGCGCTTTCTGGTGAAGATCTTGGTAAAAGGTACAGAGCTGTAGTGGTAAATTGTGACATTCACTGTACTAATTCATTACAACATACGGTTTAAAGATTGATATAGCGTATGCTATTGTGTGTAGGCACAGGGAGAATGTGCATACTCCACACAAACAGCGAACCGAGACTGAAATTGAACCCAGGTCTCTGGTGCTGGGAGGCAGCAGTGCAAACCACTGAGCTACCCACTGTGGGCAACGCAACTTGCCTGCACAATTCAACACTCGCAATGTGGCATAACAGCAGGGAGATTCCATAAATCCCCAAACTTGTCACTGAGCAACAGAAGGAAGACATTGAGATCTTGAGCGGCTTGGCCAGGAGCAGGCACAGGACATGCAAGGCCTCGAAACTATAGTTAGGAAGCTCAGGAGGACATTCAGCCCATCGTGTGTGTAAAACAGGAACAGAATGAGTCCAATCAGCCACCCATGCCTCTTACACAGCAATTGCAGTCGATCTTTTACAGCCTTGTGCCAATTTCACAGGAATTGAAACGGACTGTGGAGGTTATGGAAAGGGAAGAACTTAGAATCACCAACTTGACTCAGGAATGGAAAGGGATGTGCAAACGATTGGGACTGAAGACAAATTGTTCGAATCTGTTATTAAGGAATTAACAACAGGAGACTTTGAAAGTCAAACCACAATCCCACAACGTCGACATGATTTTATTAAGGATAAATCATGCTTGAAAGATTTTCCTAACGTTTTTTTTTTAGGAAGTGTGACAAACAAGTTGAGTAACCGGGATCTGAAAGATGTGTTCTATCTGGACTGCAAAAAGGCAATGCATAACATTCTTGACAAAAGATTAATATGCAAGACAAGAGCACACGGTGTTAGGACAATTTAGTTGCTTGGAGAGACACTTGGCCAATCAATAAAAACCATGGTATGGAGGTGCTAGCTTTGGACTGGGTTGAGTAAGGGCAATAATCACATGGCACCAGGTTACAGTCTGATGGGTTTATTTGAAAACACAAGCTTTCATTGTCCTGCTCCTTCGTCAGGTGTTAGAGAGAGAGGACTTAGGCACAAAATTTATAAGGAAAAGATGAAGGGTTTGCACAACACAAGCACATGAATTGAACACACTTAAAATGGCTGCTAAATCTTAAATCGATTAGAATGGAGATGCAGGTTTTGATTGATGAATATGCAATTCCCAAAGTTCCTTTCAAGTCCTGCCTAGAGATACCTTCAGGTATTATCGATGTAAAGGAGGTGACCCCTCCAGTCAGACAACGTATTTTAGGCAAGCGATCTTGTTTAGAGATTGTATGTGTCTTCATCTGGAATCAGACTGAGTTATTTCCAAAGTAGGAGTTCATAAAATATCGCGTTGACTGGCTGTACAAATTGTATATTTTTTTGAGAAACTATAATGCATCTGGAAATACAAACCAACAAATAAAAATTAAACTTACAGATTAGACGTGTGTGTGTCTGCGTGTTTGCGCGCACTGCATGTGTGTGTTTGAAAACAAGGTGGAGTGTCTGTGGGAGGGAGACAGAGACAGTATATGTTTGTGAGAGAGTGAGGGGAAGTATGTGAGTCTTTGGGAGTGAAAGAGAGGCTGTGCGTGCGTATGAGAGAGGGAGAATGTGTTTGTGTGCGGGGAGGAGAGGGTGAATTTGCATGGGCGTATTTCCCAAGGGGTGAGGGAAAGGATGTGTGTCTCGTCGTTCAAACACAGGCAGATTTAGCAGATGCCTTTCCCTACACACACTCTGTGGTTTCAGATCTTCCCCTCTCTGCAGCCTCTGCTCCATTTGTTGTTCATGTTACAGACCCAAATGCTGTAACTAAAGTCCCCAGGCTCCATCCAGAGGTGGTCAGTAAATCCTCATGTCTCCCTAAATACCTGAGGCAGCTCACAGCACAACCTGCAGCAAACGGTCCCCAGCCCCTCCACTAACGTTTTAATAACAGGAGTCGGTCAAAAACCCCTCAGCTCTAAGATAGAGACCTGTTCCTTGACAATAATGGTCGAGGGGTATCCTCATGTTTTGGACAGCACAATCATCTGAGAAGGACAAACACAGGCCTTCAGTGGTCAGGCACAGACCAAGTTTCAAAGACGTGTCTCAAAGCTGCTGGGACCCCCTTTCCAACTTGAAGCAACAGCGCGCCACATACCATTTCATTGTTTCTGAGCTTCACAATGCCAGCACTCAATACACTCGCGAGCCAAAAACCAACACCAGGGAAAGGTATAGAAAAACAAACAATTGATTAACTGATAACATGTTGTGAAAATATGGATAAGGAGACAGGGGAGTGGGAGTAACTGGAGAAGTGAGGCAATGGTGGGTCCAATCACAAGAATGAAAGCATTCAATAAAATTATTGCCAGATCAGTTGTAACGGTTAGTTACATTAAATTGTGAATCTGCCTCACAGAACCATCCCAGACACCATAAACTGGGATAAGGGACCAGCCAGAA
This sequence comes from Hemiscyllium ocellatum, assembly GCF_020745735.1. NCBI lineage: Eukaryota > Metazoa > Chordata > Chondrichthyes > Orectolobiformes > Hemiscylliidae > Hemiscyllium > Hemiscyllium ocellatum. The sequence continues at coordinate 92,865 of NW_026868960.1, forward strand.
TGGAGAGCTATGCACACCATGCTAGTGGACTACCTGCCCAGCATGGGGACCATTGCAAACCTTTGCCAGTATATTGCTACTATACTTGCACTACAGAAATGTCTTGCACTGGAAGATTTGTAACCCATGCAGTGAGTGACAGTAAATGGGCTCCCACAAATGTATGGATCTGCATCTCCGAAATATAAGGTAAGAAATTGTGTGTGTGTGTGTGTGTGAGTGTGTGTGTGTGTGTGTGTGTGTGTGTGTGTGTGTGTGTGTGTGTGTGTGTGTGTGTGTGTGTGTGTGTGTGTGTGTGTGTGTGTGTGTGTTGGTGGCAGTAGATATGAAACTCATTATTTGAGACAGAATAGATATAGAGGAAGTCAGTTTAATGTGAACAACTGACAGGTCTTTGTGTCATTAACCGAGGAAGACTAAGGACCGTATCATAGACAGAGGTGACGACGTGCTTGTGAATATTAAAGCAAAGGCATTTCCAGACCAAACAACAATATAAAGCAATCCTTACAGGAATGGTGGGATCTTGTTCTGCCTTCAGATCCAAGCCATGGAATACCGACTCAGATTTGGTTAAGCAGCAGCAGATGATTGGCTTTATTAAGATTATGTTTGAAGGGGAAAAAGGATGATTAAGTTCACTGTTGTTGTTGTGGTTTGGAGCGTGAATACTTACAGAGTACAGTAAATGAAAAGAACAGTAATGCAGTTGCACATGGTTAATGCAAATAATAAACCGACAGTGAAACTTACCAGGGACACCAACAATAGCCAGGATAGGATAATAAAAATATTGAATAATGTGAAGTGCAAATCTAAGCCACGACGATAACGGCCAAGTATATGTAGAAAGCATCCAAACATAATAGGATAAACTCCTGTCCATTGTTGGAACATTCCAGTCTAATGTTATCAGATTCTGATCCATTGTTGGAACTTTCCAGTCTAATGTTCTCAGTTTCTAATCTCTCCCTCTTTCTAGAGCAGCCAATACCTGTTAGTGCTATCGGTGATGCTCCCGCCCATACCATGGGATAACACATTGAATGGAGCCCTCTTATCATTAAAAGATGGAAACCCTCCACTGGAATAATTAGAATCCATGGAGACTGACATTAGTTACAGTCACCAAACAAACAGTTTCAGTTAACCTGTTCCTTAATTCATTTTACATCACAAAATGAAAGGGAACATTTACTCGGTTTGAATAGAATGGATGAGGGTTCTGAGGAATAGACCATAAATCTTTCAGTCTTTTTAATCTGTCTTCCCTGTATGTGGGAGTATTGTCAGAACACTGCACTGTTGTATATGTTTCACGCTGCTTATAAAAGGTGGCAGGAATAAAATAACAGACAAGCTGCATAAAATGTTTGGTGGAGAAGTTTCTAGATACCATTTTGTAATGCTGCTCGAAGTTTGAAATTCCCTGTTATCAAGTCCTTTCTTAACCTTGTGACATCATTCAGAGCATTGAAACTGCTGCTCAGGAACACAGAGAAACAGGAGGCAGTCACTCAACGGCTCAAGGCTGGGACACAGGGACAGGAGACAGTCTTTCAACTGTTCGAGTCTGGGACAGAGGGACAGGAGGTAGTCGCTCAACTGCTCGAGATTGGGATACAGCGAAATCTGGAGGCTAGTGAGGCCCCAGATTTCTGTTCCCCAGGAACAGGAGGAGGTGACTCACTACCCACCAGTCTGGGACACTGGGAGAAAAGGGAAATTGGCTTCTTACTAACAGAAATATCTGAATAAGTTGCATGAGCGAGCCATTCAATTCTGCTCCAACATTCTTCAAATCCATGGCTGATCTAATTGTAATTCCCTCATTCCATTTAAGAGATTCCCCTCTCTGCAGCCTCTGCTCCATTTGTTGATCTTGTTGCAGATCCAGATGCTGTAACTACAGTCACCATGTTTCATCCAGAGTTGGGTCACCAAAGCCTCTGGTCTTCCCGAATTTCCACAGCAGCTTAAAACACAGCCTCCAGGAAACCATCCCCAGCATTTCCACGAACGTTCAAAAACTAGAGTTAAGTCAAATGTCGGTCAAATGCAAGTGAGAAGCATGGACTGAATCACTATCAGTTGTGGGAATTCCTCATGTTACTGAGCACATGAGCATCAGAGAGTAAAAAACACAGTCGCACAATGGATAGGCACAGATCAAGTTACAAAAGTATGCCTCAAAACTGCTAAACCACCACTTTCCAACATGGACCACAGGCCAGGACACTGGGAAGTAAAAGAAACCGCAAGCAATGCTTTTTGAACATTGTTTCTAAGCTTTTTAGTGTTGGAATCTGATGCTCTGTGTGAGCAACATTCAAGGGCAGGAAAAGATATAGGACAGTTATTCACATTAAAACTGGATAATTAAAACTGGATGGCGGGGAAGCAGTTTAAACACCGACAAATGGGAGGGATTTGGGAAATAGACAGAGGGAGAGAGACTCTGAGTTAGTGTTATGGAAGGATGTGTTTGTAGGCTTCAGAATGCTGTAATGAAGACATTTCGATCATATCAAGCAACATAGGTTAGTATTTCTGGGAATAATGAATTAATAAGATACTGGTGCAAGGTCAGATCGAGTCAGTCTTGGAGATGTACAGCATGGAATAAGGCGCTTCAGACTAACTCGTCCATGCTGATCGGATATCCAAAATTAAACTAATCACATTTGGCAGCATTTGGCCAATATCGATGTAAACCCTTCTTCTTCATGTACCCATCCAAACGTCATTTAGAAGGTGTAATTGTAAAAGCCTCCACCACCTCCTCTGGCAGCTCATTCCACACATGCACAACTCTCTGTGGGAAAAAGGAAATTGTTCCTTAGGTCATTTTAAAATATTTTCCCTCTCATAGGAAATCGATGCTCTCTAGTTTTGGGGAAAAGGACCTTGGCTATACACCCTATACTTGCTCTTCGCTCTACAGGAATAAAGAACCCAACCTACTCGCACTCTCCCTACAGCTCCAATCCTGGCAATATCCTTGTAAATCTTTTCTGAATCTCTTCAATTTTCATAATATATTTCCAAACGGAGGGAGACCAGAATTGAATGCAGTACTCCAAAAGTGGCCAAAGTAATGTGCTGTACAGCAGCAACATGACCACGCAATTCATATAGTCAAAGCACTGGCCAATAAAGGCAAGCATACCAAATGCCTTCTTCACTGTACTATCTACTTGCGACTCTACTTTTAAGAAACTATAAACCTGCATTCCAAGGTCTCTTTGTTCACAAATACTCCCCAGGACCTTACCAGTAAGTGTCTATGTCCTGCCCTGATTTGCAGCACTTCCCATTTATCTAGATTAAAAACCATCTGCCAATTCTCAGCCCATCTGCCCATCTGATCAAGATTCCACTGTACTCTGAGGTAAACCTTCTTTGCTGTCAACTACACCATCATTTTTGATTTCAGCTGCAAATTTAGCAACTATTGCTGTGATGTTCACATCCAAATGATTTATGCGAATAGTGAAAGTAGTGGAGCCAGCACCAACCTTGCAGCACACCAATGGTCACAACCCTCCTATTCGAAGAACAATCCTTCACCACCACCCTCTGCCTCCTGCCTTCGGGCTAATTCTGTATACACATGGCTAGTCCTCCCTGTATTCCATATGAACTAAACTTGTTAACCAATCTATCATGCAGAAAGTTGGAAAATGCCTAACTGAAGTCCATATCAATAATATATACCTCTGCCTCAATGAATCCTCTTAGTCACTTCTTCAAACATACTCAGTCAATTTAGTGAGACACAACTTTTCATGGTTCGAGCCATGTTGACTATCACTTATCAGTCCTTGCTTTTCAAAATCCATGCAAACCTTGTGCCTCATAATCCTTTCCAACCGCTTGCCCTCCACTGAAGTCAGGCTCACTAACTTTTCCTTACCATCCTTCTAAAATGTTGTCAGTAATCGCACAAAGTTCGCAAGCGTTATATCTTCCTGTACCTCATCTGTGACAATTGACAATACAAATATCTCGGCAAGGGACCCAATCACTTCACACGCTTCCTACAGAGTTCTAGGGTACATCTGATCAGGTCCTGGAGATTTTCCCACCTTTACGGGCTTTACGAACTCGAGAATCTCCTTCCCTGTAATACAGGCACTTTTCGACGTGTCACGGTTTATTTCCAAAGTTCTTTAGCTTCCATATTCTTCTGCACAGTCAATGCTGACGCACGATACTTGTTTATTATCGCCTCTATCTCCTGCAGTTTTGCACATTAGCAACCTGGCTGATCTTTAAGTGGCCCACAACTCTCCTGAGTTACTCTTTTGTCCTTAATGTATGTGTAGAGTCCCTTTGGACTCTCCTTAACTCTATTTGCCAGAACTATCTCATGTCCACTTCATGGCCTCCGGATTTCCCTCTTATGTATACTCCTACTGGCTTTAGACCCTTCCGACAGTCACCTCAAATCTGGAATTAAGAGCCAAATGACGATGACGAATCCATTTTCGATTTTTGGAAAAAACCATCAGTTTCGCTAATGACCTTGAGGGAAGCAAACTGCCATCCTTACCCGGCATGGGTTACATGTGACTCCAGACCGACAACAATGTGTTTGACTCGGAACTGCCCTCTGGGTAATTAATGTTGGGTAATAAATGCAGTCCCAACCAGTGATACACTCATCCAGTGAATGAGTACTGAAAGAAAACCTTGACTCCTGCTCTCTCTCTCTCTCTCTACCTGACATATGCTTCCCTCTTGTCCGTGATCAGAGGCTCAATTTGTCCAGTCCTCCAGCATTCCTTACACCTACCAGCCTTACCCTTCACCCACACAGGGACAGACTGTCTGTGATTTTGACATCTCATTTTTGAAAGCTTTCCTCTCCCCAGCTGGCCCAGTAACTGCGAATATCTGTTCCAGTCCAGTCTGGAAGTTCTTGCTAATATAATCAAAATTGGCCTTCTTCCAAGTTATAGCAAAACCTTTTAGACCCATTGGTCAAGCAGCTGCAGCGTTGTAACTGGGATTGGGCTCAACAGTGTCTTCGTCTCATTGGGCTGAATTGAACCATAATTTATCTCTGTGCCATTTTCATTGAGTGTGACAGAAGGATTGTCTGCACAAGGTCAAGCTAATTTCCTGGTCCTACTTTAGCAAACTCACCTCATTATCTTCCTCCCCCACCCCATGGTGTCCCTCTCATTCAATGCCAGCCCTATCATCCCACCCATCACGGCTGGAGGTACTCACCATCACACTGATGCTCTTGGATATTCGGTGATATCCCTGGCACTGGTGCCAATTTTAAAAGGCCAGTGTGCACACTGTTGAGATTTTTTGATTTCGGAGCTGGTTTGTACAGTTTACCCCGAGCATGGCAGAAAAGGGGCAATTACACCACAGTTTGTCGAAAGGGGCACGGAGGTCCTGGTGGATGGGGTAGTACAGACAGGGACCATTCTCTTCCCAGAAAGGGTCACACTATCACACCCACCGAGCATGATCTGAGCTCCCCATCCAGCTCAGTGCAGTATCGGTGGTCTGAAGAAATGTCCAGCAATACAGGAAAAGCATCAATAAGCTTCCCCGCTCTTTCAGGATAAGGGTCACCGTAATCTCTCTGCTCCCTCACACTCACTGTATATCTGTAGCAGCAGTGACCCAGAACAACGTTCATGCTCCACCACTCTCATTGCTGCTTGCAGCACCTTCCCTCTTTTGCTCTCCACATTATTCCACCCCCCGCCACATACACACACACACACACACACGCACACACACACACACACACAAACACACACACACACGCGCACGCGCGCACACACACACATAACATTGCATGGATACAATATTGTGGACTGACTCCCTCCAGACACCTCACCATATCTCCCCGCAACTACACCAGCACTAACAGCAGGGGTACCCACTCGCACCCTCCATCCCTCCCTTTCTCTTATTCCAGGAGAAGCAGCCTGGAATAGGACAGCAAGTGCCAAGCCGAGTGGTAGAATTCCCGAAATCCGTTGCCGCACCTCCCCCCTCCCCCTGCCATGTTGGGAGGACACTGGCATGGACTGGAGTGGACTGGGACGCCTCGTGTGGAGATTCTGAAACGTCCAAGCAACTGAATGAGGAGCAAAGTTCAGTGAAGGGCAACTCTCACTTCAAACCCACTGACAGATCCGGTTCCCCTAGCACAACCTAGAAGCCGTGGCCCTGATGCCATCTCCCTTTTGTGTCAAGCTGGTACAAATGGAATCCCCACGGTCTCGGTGGGCAGGAGGGTGGACTCACAACACATCGTCACCACCACCTCCCAGGAAGGGAGCACGGAGACTACTTCCTACGCCTCCTCCTGTAAAACAGCTCAGGCACTGAAACTAATCTGTGAGATTTACTGCTTTCCCCACTTGTCCTGACATCTTCAATGATCTGTTCTCATGTACACCTTGGTCCTCTTTTCCTCCACCTCCTTTATAACGGTACAACCTGTTTTTTATTGTCTTTCAATGTCCTTCCTACTAAAGAGTATCACCTCACACTGTGCTGCATTGATCCTCATCTGCCATACATCTGAACACTACACAAACATATAACTTTCCTGTTGGAGTTGCACACCGTCCTCAACAAACTTCACGATTCCTTCAGCTTTGGTATCTGCAAATATTGAAATTGTCCTATAGTCACACTCCACCCAAAACTAATGACACACAACAGACAGAGCGAGTGAAATATTGGCACACTCTCCATGTCTGTATTACAGTCAATGTATAGTGAGTGCCTCTATGGGTCTGAATTCGTGTGTGTATCTGTGTGGGGCAGGTCTGGCAGTCTCTGTGGTGTTTAAAGTGATGTAATATCCCCCGATATGAGTTATGAGTAAGGATCACTTCATCCAGAACGCCAACTTTCATTTTTGTCCAAAGGTGCGTCCAGAGCTGCTGAGATTTCTGTTGTTGTCAATCTCTGTTGCACCCCCGCCCCGATCCCCCACTCCCACGCCACTGTAATCGTGGTGCTGAAGTGTATAAACGATCAGGGATACAGTCTGGGAGGGAGAGAGGGAGGGCAGCAGCTCACAGCACAATCCAACCTGAATTTTGATTGCACCAAACACATACAGAGCACATGCACACACGCATACACGCTTGTGAACACACACACATGCACATGCACAGACTAGGTTGGTTTGGAGAGGATTGTCATTGTACTTAGGCCCGCAGAGTGCAACATGTTCGTGTGGAGAAATATATGCGCTCCTTCTGCAATGTGGAAATGTTTTGTCACTGGGTAGTATTTCCAACATACAGTGTACACATTAAAACATATTTTCATTGCAATTATATCCAAACAATTCCGAGTGAGCCATTTTCCAAGGCGATGAGATTAATTTTAATGCACTTCCTTTAACTTGGAATGTTTAATGTTTTACTCTTACAAGTTACTTTACATGTGAGAAAGGATTGAAAAGACCTAAACCAGACCCGCAGAGTGTGAGATTGTATCAATTTAAATAAAAGAGGGAAAGGTATTGGAAGGGAGAGTGGTGTTGACCCCGCTTCAGTGATTCACACCAAAAACAAGATGTACAGAGATGCAGAAACAGAGATCCACACACTAATGCAGGAACACATGTGACAAGCACAGAGAGATAGACATGCGCACAGAGGTTAACAGACACATATATAGACACACAAGAATAGACAAACATGAACAGAAATATGCAGATATATACTTGGACATACAAACGTACAGAGATTCATCGAGTTATACAGGGTATTCGCAAACAGGCCTTTCGGCCCGTTTAGTCCATGCTGACCATAATCCCAAGCTCAACCAGTCCCACCTGCCTGCGCTTGGCCCAGATTTGTCCAAATGTTCTTCTATTCTTGTATTTTAACAAATGTGTTTTAAATGTTATAACTTCACCCACAATCGATCACTTCCTCTGAAAGTTCATTCCCTTCACGAACCACATGCTGTGTAAAAAATGAATCACCTCACAGGTCATGATCAGGTGGACACAATAAATTTGTAGGAAGCTAAGGAAGTGATTGCTGGGTCCCTTGCTGAGATGTTGTCATCATCAATAGCCACAGGTGAGATGCTGGAAGTCATGAGTTTAACTCAAGTTTTGCTATTAAACAAAATGGAAAGAAAAACCCAAGAACTATAAATTGGGGGAGCCTGATATCAGTGGTGGGCACGGTGTTGGAGGGAATCATGAGCTACAGGATTTAAATGCATTTGGAAAGGCATAAACTGATTCGGGATAGGCAAAAGTGAGGACTGCAGATGCTGTAGATCAGAGTCTAGATAAGAGTGGTACTGGAAAAGCACAGCAGGTCAGGCAGCATCTGACAAACAGGAAAAAGAACGATCTGGACAAAAGCCAGATGGATAGTAAAACGGGGTTGTGCGTGGATAATCATGTCTCATTAAATTAATTTTGTTTTTGTTAAGAAGTAACGGACAGAATTGATGAAGGCAGAATGCTGGATGTGATTTATATGGACTTCAGTTAGGCATTCGGCATAGTTCCACAAGGAGACTGGTTAGCAAGATTAGATCACATGGAATACAGGGAGAATTATAGAAATTATATACAGAACTGGCTCAAAGGTAGTGAACAGAGGGTGGTGGTGGAGGGTTGATTTGCAGACTGGAGGACTGTGACCAGTGGAGTGCCACAGGGATCGGTGCTGGGTCCGCTACTTTTCGTCATTTAATTAAATGATTTCGATATGAACATAGGACAGTTAGTAAGTTTGCAGACGACACCACAATTGGAGGTATAGTGGCCAGCAAAGAAGGTTACTTCAGATTACGATGATATCTTAATCAGATGGGCCAATGGACAGAGGAGTGGCAGACAGAGTTTAATTTAGATAAGTGTGAGATGCTGCATATTGGAAAAGCATATCAGGGCAGGACTTATACACTTATTGGTAAAGTCCTGGGGAGTGTTGCTGAACAAAATTATCTTAGAGTACATGTTTATACTTCTTTGAAAATGGATTTGCAGGTAGATAGGACAGTGAAGAAAGTTTTGAATATGTTATTGGACAGGTGCATTGTGTATATGCGTTAGGAGACTGAATTGCGACTGCACAGGACATTGGTTCGGCCACTTTTGGAATACCGTATGCAATTCCGATCTCCCTGCTCTGTAGGAAGGATGTCTTCAAACTCGAAAGGGTTCAAGAAGGGTTTACACTGAAGTTGCCACGATTGGAGGTTTTGACTTACAGAGAGAGGCTGAATAGGCTGAACCAGTTTTCCCTGGAGAATCAGAGGATGAGGGTTGATGTTAGAGGTTAGTAAAATCATGGGTGTAACAGATAGATTGAATAGGCAAAGCCTTTTCCCTAGGGTAGAGCAGTCAAAATCTAGATGGCAAATGTTTAAGATGGGATGGGAAAGACAAAAAGGGGCTCTAATGGGCAACATCTCCATGTAGACGATGGTCCGTGTGTAATGAGCCTCCAGAGGAAGGTATAGAGGCTGGCGCAATTACAACATTTAACAGGCATCTGGATGGACAGATGAATGGGAAGGGTTCAGATGGAAATTGACTAAATGCCGGCAAATGGGAGGAGAATAACTTTGGCTGTCCGGTTGCATGGACACGTTGGACTAAAGGGTATGTTTCCATGCTATATCGATCTATGACGCTATGCCTTTTAAGAAACTTCCTCCCCTTATCTTAAAACAATCCCCCACTATAGGGAAAAGACACCTACCATTCAGCATTACCGATACCTCTTATGGTATTATAAACCTCTAAAATGTTACCTCTCAGCCTCCTACGCTCCAGTAGAAAATGTCCGAGTCTGTTGAGCCTGTCCTTATAATTCAAACACTCCATTCCCAGCAAGATCCTGATAAATCTCTTCTGAACTCTCCCGAACTTGATAATATTCTCGATATAACAGGGTTATCAGAACTGCACACAGTCCTCCAGGACATGCCGCACGAATGTCCTGTGCAACCTGATAATGCCATCCCAACTCCTGTACTCCAAGGACTCTCCACTGCTATTCGTCATTTATATAAATGATTTGGATGTGAACATACGAGATATAGATAGTAAATTTGCGGATGACATCAAAATTGGAGGTACAGTGAACAGTTAAGAATGTTGCCATAGAGTAAAACGGAATCTTATTCAGATGTGCCAATGGACTGCGAAGTGGCAGATGGAGATATATTTAGATAAATGCGAGGTGCTACATTTTGAAAAAGCAAATCAAGCAGGACTTACACATTTAATGATAAGGTCCTGGAGAGTGTTGCTAAACAAAGAGATCTTAGAGTACAGGGTCATATTTCCTTGAATGTAGAGTTGCAGGTAGATAGATTAGCGATGTAGGTGTTTAATATGCATTCCTTTATTGTTCAAACCACTGAGTACAATAGTTGGGAGGGCATGTTGTGGCTGTGCATGACATTGGTTAGGCCACTTTTGCGATATTGCGTACAATTCTGGTCTCATTCCTATCTGAAAGATGTTGTGAAACTTGGGAAGTTTCAGAAATGATTTACAAAGATGTTGCCAGTGCTGGAATATTTGAGCTGCAGGGAGAGGGAATAGGCTGGGACTGTTTTCTCTGAATCATTCGAGGCTGAAAGGTGAATTACAGAGGTTCATAAAATCATGAAAGGCATGCATAGGGTAAATAGACAATGTCTTTTCCCCAGGATGAACGAGTCCACAACTAGAGGGCATAGGTTTAAGTTGAGAGGGGAAAGATTTAAAAGGGACCACAGTGGCAATTTTTAGACATAGAGTGTGTTATGTGAATGGAATGAGTTTCCAGAGGCTGGTAAAATTAAGTATTTAAAAAAAACATCTGGATGGGTGTATAAATAGGAAGGGTTCAGAGAGATATGGGCCAGTGTTGGCAAAATTGACAAGATTAGATTGGAGTACCTGGTCGACATGGACAAGTTGTACCAGAGGGTCCGTTTCCATGCAGTACATCTCTATGACTCTATGCCTATATAATGAAGAGCATCAAGTGAAACACCTTCATAACCGCCCTGTCTACATATGAACATGCTTTAAAGAATTATGCCTGAAAGCCTAGGTTGCTCTTTTCTAGAACACTACAAATGGCTCAACATTTAATTATATATGTGTGTTTAAGTTTGTTTTACCAAAGTACAATACCTTGCATTTATCAACATTAAACTCCATCTGCAATTATTTAGCCCAGTGAGTGATAATACTGGGGAAGAAAGGCTGGAAAGTAATCAGTTGCTTTGTATCATTTAATGGTTTTAGGAAGAGGGCAGTCACACGTGAGAGATGGGAAACAGTGATCAGTGTTTCAGGCCAGAAAGCATGCTCTGTCTTTGTCTCTGATGTTCAGTGTTGATATCTATTCGAGATCCTTCATAGTGCAGTGTATTTCTGCAGGACGTCATTCCCTCATATTGCAACTACAGATAATAGTCATTTAAACTGGAAATAATAGCGAAGTATTTAAAGATGTTCATAGTTTATCTCGAAGGCAGAGCACATAAACACGAAATCTTACAGTTGAGGCAAGTACCTTGCATTTTTTAACAACGTTATTATTTTAACTGGGTAATTCAGTAAAGAGAACCAGAATTCTGTAAATCCACACCGATCTGAAAACTGGCATTTAAAGTTAAAAATTTGGGCATGGTTTAGATCTTGTGTAGTCGGTAGTATCCCTGCCTCTGAGGCAGAGCTCTGGATTCTATTCCAATTCCTGAACTTGTCGGTCGTGTCCCTTGCTCGAGACCAGGCAGTCTGGATTCAGGTGCAGCATGTCAGAACAGGCTAATGAACGAAAACATAGGAGAATAATGTTGCAACTTTTGGGGCTGTTGTGGAGTGCTGGTAGTGTCCCTACCTCTGGTCCCCAAAGATCTAAGTTCTAATCCAACTAGAGATGTTTGATAATATGTCTGAACGCGTTGACTAAAATGTTTTTAAAATTGTGGTTTAATAGAGATGGAAAAGGTGTCAGCATTGAATTTCAGAATTTAAGCCCCGGAACCACAGACCCTGGGTGGGAGGCATATTTGCACCTTCTAGAGATGTATAAATTAATGAAGTGCATGGATAGGTGGTGAGTAGTCGTGATCTTTTCCACATGGTTGGAAGTCCAAAATTAGAAGGCATAGATTTAATGTGAGAGGGGAAAGGTTTTAAAGTAACCTCGAGGCAACCTTTTCACTCAGAAAGTGGAGCGTGTACATAATGAACTGCCAGAAGAAGTGGTGGAGGTTGGCATAATTACAATATTTAAAAGGCACCCAGATGAGTATATTAACAGGAAGGATTTAGAATCATATATTCCAATTGGTGGGAAATAGATTAGACTCCCTACAGTGTAGCACATGTCCACACCAAATCTCTGAAGAGGTACCCACCCAGAACTATCTCACTACATTTATCCAGACCAATGCATCTAACATTATATGCAACTTAGCGTGGCCAATTCACATAACCTGCACAACTTTGGACTTTGGGAGGAAACCCGCGAAGACACAGCGAGAATGTGCAAACTCCACACACTCAGTCACCTGAGCCAGCAATCAAACCCAGGTCCCTGGCACTGTGAGCCAATCGTGCTAACCACTGAGCCACTGCATCACCCCAAGTAGGGCATGAATAATTTCAGAAATTATGGAAGGATTGGTCAAAAGTGTTTGCTTCCGTGCTGTACAACTCTAAGATTCATCTAGCCATTTAATCTAGGTCCCTGTGTAAACTTCATTGTCCACTATATAGCCAGACTTGGTTTCATCCACAATCTTTCTAACCACACCTTCTAGAATTCTCATCTGAATAATTTGTATAAATGTTAAACAAAAATGGCTTGAGCAGAAGTCCCTGTGGAACACCATTGCGCACAGTCTCACAAAGCTGGTCCCTTTTCTCTAAAAGCGTCCTATTCTCAAAGATACTGTGTCCTTGATTTTATTTTTCAATGGGGTCGTAAATAGTTCTCTGCTTCAAGGTGACTGGTTTGGTACAGAGATTAAACGGTTTTGCGATTTAAGGTATAATGAGAGGGGAGTGGTCAGCTCTTCAGGTGAGCAGTTCAGTCCAGAACCAGTTTGTAGTTCGGCTGTGTGGACAAGCTCTCTCTCTATCTCTCTCTCTCTCTATCTCTCTGTCTCTATCTCTCTCTCTCTCTCTCTCTCTCCTTATGCCCTTCTAACTTTAACCTGTAAGCATTTGTTCCGTTTGTACATTTTTAAAGGGTGGTATGCTTACTGGGATGGTTGTGTACTTCCGGTACAGCTAATTAAGTCTAGTTTGAATAGATTGAGTTCCGTAGGGGTTCTTTATTCTGATCTTTGTGTTTCATTGTGTAGTTTTGTGAATATTTTTGTCTATTTTAAAACCTGATAATTTTTACTGTGCACTTACTGAAAAAAAATTACAAACCACCTCAACACACACAAAAACAATTATATCAAGATAATATTGAAAAGGGCCACAACACACTGCAGCACACCAGAACTGTAAAAACAGGAAGAAGAACATGTATTCACCAAAAACGGATACCCGCGCAATTTCATCAACAGATGCCTAGCGGAAAGACAACGGAATGAGGACATGCCACAACCCAATGGACTAGCCACACTACCATTCATCAAGAGCATTTCCGAACTGACAGCCAGACTACTGCGACCACTAGGACTCATAACAGCACACAAACCAACAGCCACTCTCAGACAACAACTCACCAGAACGAAGGATCCGATACTCAGCATGAGAAAAGCAATGTAGTGTACAAAATCCCATGCAAGGACTGCACTAAAAACTACATAGGACAAACAGGAAGACAGTTAATGTTCCACATCCATGAACACCAACTAGCCACGAAACAACATGACCAGCTATCCTTAGTAGCCACACACGCAGATGACAAGCAACATGAATTCGACTGGGACAATACTACAATTATAGGACAAGCCAAACAGAGAACAGCCAGCGAATTCCTAGAGGCACGGCACTCGTCCACAGATTCAATCAATAAGCACATCGACATGGACCCAATATACTGACCACTGCAGCGGACACCTGGAACTGACAACCGGAAGCGGCAGATACAAGTCACTATTAATGCCGGAGGAAACATCACAGAAGCGCTTCACAGGAGGCTCGCAAGCACTGAGGATGTCACCTAGAAAGGGGACGAAACGTCTGCAACACTAAGTCCCAGCTGGGCGAACAGAACCACAACAATGAGCAACCGAGCTACAAATCTTTTTCACAAATTTTGAACAAATTACAAAGTCATGGTCTGCGCTACCTGCTCAAGAATATTTTGAGTGGTTCGGCCTAGTCCATAACAACAGGCCTTCAGTCTGAAAAATAACCCTCCTCGATAATGCTGTCTCCTGCTGTTAGGTAAACACACACAGACACAGACAAGTACACGACACACACACACACACACATACACACGCACCCAGACACGCGCACACCCACATACACAGAGGCACACATACAGACACACATACACAGATACACGCGCACAAAGACACGCACAAAGAGCCACACCGATACATGCATACGCACAGACACACACACACAGATAACACATGCACACAGACACACATGGACCCCCAAAGAGACACACACACGCACTGACATGCACACACACGGTCAGATACACAGAGAGAGAGACACACACACGTGCATGTGCGTGCCGCACACACACACACACACACACATCCTAGCGTCTTTTGGATATAATTCGATAAGTTATGATTAAAGCTGGGCTCAAGGCTTTTTGTGAGAGGGTAGTAGAATTGGCTTTAAAAACATGTCAGCCATAATCAATAGCTCAGTAGACTGGACTGGCCAAATGGCTTTTTTACGGCTCGAATTTTGTACGCTCTATGGTACATTCATTTGTCTGTGTTAGTGTGTGTACTTGCATGTGCATGTGTGTCTGTGTATCCGTGTTTTTGTGTGTCTGTGTTTTTGTGAGTTGAGTGTGTCTGTGTGTGTATGTCTGTGTGTATATGTTTGAGTGTGTCTGTGTGTGCCTGAATGTGTATGCATCTGTGTGTGTGTCTGCATATGTTTGTGCTCCTCATGACTTTTAGAAATGGAAATATCACTGTTCATTTATGTAATTTCTATACTGTTTGTCATTCGTCTTTCCACCATAGCTTGAGGAATTTTGTTTCAGTTATGAATTTGTTATTTTAACAGATGCAGGAAATCTGCATGACTTCTTCCGAGGACGACCCAAACCAATTTGAGACCTATATCATAGGCCATATCATCAACTGGTTACACCGATAATTTGCTGTGACCAATGGAGGAGTGGCAGTAGTAAAGAAAACAGTTACTCAACAACCCAGGGAACTCTGGACCGGTATGCCTGACATCAGTGGTGGGTGAGTCTTTGGAAGGATTCTGAGGGATAGCCAATCGCATGCATTTTCACAGCCAAGGATTGATTGGGGGTGGTCACCATAGCTTTTTGCATGAGAAATTCTGTCACACTAATCTAACTGAGTCTGTTAAAGAGGTGACAAAGCAGATTGATGAAGGCGGTGTTGTAGATGCTTTCCATATAGACTGGAGCAAGTTCTTCGACCAGATTCTTCATATTAGTCAGGTTAGTAAGGTTAGGACACATGGGAAACAGCTCATCCAAGCCAATTGAATACAAAATTAGATTGAAAGGAGGTGACAGAGGTAGAGGATTGCTTTTCAGGCTGGATGTCTGTGAACAATAGTGTACCACAAGGATCAGTGCTGAGCCCACTTATTTTCATCATTTATATAAATGATGTGGATGTGACCATAGGTGGTAACGGTAGAAAGTTTTCAGATTAAACCAAAATTGTTGGTGTTGTGGGTAATGAAGAAAATTATCTCAGAGTGCATCGAGACCTCGATCAGATGGGCCAATGGGCTGACGAGTGGCAGATGGTGTTTAATTCAGATAAATGTGAAGTGCTGCATTTTGTAAAGCAAATCGGGGTACTTAATGGAAATGTTTTGGAGGATGTTGTTGAGCAATGAGAGAGGGAGAGAGAGAGAGAGAGGTTTAGGTGCAACACTCCTTCAAAGTGAACAGGATAGGGAACAAGGTGTTTGGCATGTTTGCCTTCATTGGTCAGAGCATTGAGTTTCTGATTTGGGATGTCATGTTACAGCTCTACAGGATGTCAGTGAGGCCACACTTTGGAACACTGTGTGCAGTTCTGGTCTCCCTGCTGGACGAAGGTTGCTGTGAACCTTGAAAGGGTTCAGAAAAGATCTATAAGGATGTTGCCAGGTTTGGAGAGTTTGAGCTATAAGCAGAGGCTGAATAGGCTGGAACGGATTTCCCTGTAGAATCACGGGAATAGGGCTGACCATATAGAGGTTTATAAAGTCATAAGGGGCACAGATTTTGTAAATAGACAAGGTCTATTTCCCAGAATAGGGGATTCCAAAAATAGAGGATATAGGTTTAAGGTGCGAAGGGAAATATTTTAGATGGAACTTCGAAATAATGCTTTCATACAGAAGGAGGTGTGCATATGGGATAATCTGCCAGAGCAAGTGGTGGGGCCTGGCATCTTGATGGGTATCTGAATAAGGAGGTATAGAGGGATATGAGCCAAATGCTGGCAAATCAGACTCGATCAGATTGGGATGTCTGATCAGTACGGATACATTTACAAGTTGTATGACTCTATAGGAGAGATGAGGAGACATTCTAAACAGGCATTTCATGTGGGAATTCTCTTCCCCACAAGTTTGAGATGCCTCTTTGTTTGCATTGATTCAAAGCTGAGTTAGTTAAATAGTTGACAGAGAAGTGAGTCATGGATAATGGAATGCAGGCAGGAAAGTGCGGCTGTGACCATATCCTGATCAGCCACAATCTTAGTGCCTGTTAGAGAAGACTCAAAGTGTCTAATGGCCCACTCCTGCTACTCAGTTCCATGTTTCTGTGTTCCATTCAGTCCCTCAAACCTGCCAGACAGGAGCAGTTAGAAGCTACTTACTGCGATACCCTGGTGCACAGAAACAGAGGAGACCATTCAGCCCCTCAAGACTGTCCCACACGCTATGGGGTGATTTGAGAAATGTAATTGGAAAAACTAGGCTGGGTATGAAAGAGACCCCTCATCTCTGTTTACAGAGCGTCTCCTCTCTGCAACTCGTGCTTCATATGTTGGTTATGTTGTAGACTCAGCTTCACTGCGAATACAGCCCCCAAACTCAACCAGAGATGGTCCAGACAATCTGGCAACATTCAATAACAGAGCTTCCAGGAAAATAACACCCTCTATTTTCCAATAATAGAATGTGAGAACGCCACAAACAGGGGTATGTCATTCATCCACATGCCCCCCCACCCCCCACTGCAAGCAGGTTTTCACCCACAATAACACAATAAGGTCTAATATCCTCTTTCATGTAAAATTCTTCACTGCCCTCAACTCTGACTGGTCAAAAAGCACTCCCTGCTCCCACATTGTGACCTATTGATATGAGCAAACGACGTGAACACAAGGGCTCAGGGAAGAGTGACCGGCCCTGACATCAAGGCATCATTTAACTAAGAACCGTCTCAAGGAGCCTGAGTAGGATTTCACTTAATGGGAATGAGTTGTAAACTTCCCTGTTTAGAATGATTTAAAGCATAAAGCACAATGATTGTGGATTGTATACAAAATTCCATGCAGCGCTGGACATGTTTGCAAAAATCCTCAAGGTAGCTTCCTCATCACAAACATCTTCAGCTGCCTCATAAAGATTAGAAGTCGGGGTATTCACTGAAGGTCACAAAATATTCAGGAAAAATGTCACCCTTCAGCTCGTGAACTTGTCTGTGTCGATCTGCAGCAAGGCTTGTGCTGTTGGAAGTATTGGTAGCATTCATGCAACAGTGCTGCTGGACACTGCACATTTCCACAGTTAAAAGGAGGAGATTATTCAGCTCCTCACGCTAGCTTCACAGGAATGTGAGGAAGTCATTCAGCTCAATGAAATTATTGGAGAAGTGTAGAGATTGCCCATTTAGTGCCTCCAACCAATTATACAGGAAGAGAAGGAGTCACGTGTTATGGATGACAGGAGAGCTCCTCAAAAATATTCGAAGGCGTTGGCTTAGACTCTATTAATAATTAAGTGTTCTGATACAGTACTATCCCATAAACATGTACCAAGCAAAAAGAAAAGATCAGACACTGATTCTCAGATGCAGTTCTCCAATCTAGGAGGAAAAACAAATCAAGTGAATAATTAGAGAGAGTTGCCGCCAGGAGACTTCCACTGAAGCTCCCAACTCTGTGGAGGCCTCAGTAGCTTCTGATGTTACTGAGAAACCAAAATACTTCCAGTAATGTGGCTGCCAGAACTGCACACAGTATTCTATCTATGGCCTGGCCAATGGCATGTTTAACTCATATTACGTCGCCTCAATGAATAAACACTATGCCTACAGTCCCGTGTGATTTTTTAACTGGTAGTTACACTGTCCAGTCACATTCAGGGATGTGTGAGATACATCCTCTGACCTCCCTAGTGTTCTGCTATTCATTGAATTCTTCCCTGTCTGGCTCCATCTTCCAAAGTGTATCACCTCATATTTATCAGGGTTCCATTCCATCTGCCATAGATCTGACTGTCTGACCATTCCACCTGCATCTTCCTGTAAGATAAGGCATTCATCCTCATTGCCAATCATCTGGCCAACCTTTGTGTCAAACACAAAATTACTTATTACGCTCAGTCCACACACCCCACCACCCCCTCCACATTCACATTTACATCCTTTATGAGTACGACAAATATGCAGATACATTGCATGCTCGCTGTGGTACACAACCAGACACTTGTCTATTTCTACCACCTTTCCAGTAACTTGGGACCACATAGCTGCTCTCTAGTTCTCCAGCACCTCCCTTGTGTGGTCAGATTCGACTTAAACATTTAGGTCAGGACATTTCCTCTCTTGTCTCCAACAGCATACAGCGATACAACTCATCTGGATTTACATCATCCAAAACCATTAATTCCAACTTGCATCTTATATCAATCTGTTCGAGAGCTTCCCAGTCCATCTTCTTGAACTCTGTACCTGCATCTTGCTTATCCCAACTAAAACAGATGTGAAGCTCTCCTGCCACAGGCTATCAATGCTCCCCAGTTTCACACACTGATTACCCCTTGGTTTGGAAATGGGTTCTAATTTTTACCTGGTTATTCTGTTCAGCTTGATGTTTTTGTTGAACATCTTGGGTTCCCCCTAACTTTGCCTGCTGCACTTCTCCATGCCCCTGTATTAGTCAGTCTACTGTGGGTGAATTTTCTAGGTTTCCTTGCGATCACCTCTCATTCTTTCAAACAGTAGAGAACAGGTATAATCTCATCCACACTGCATGCAATCTGTGCAGAATACCTTGACTTCGATATTCCAATTTCCGTTAAATGAAGGCCAACTTCACTTTTACCCTTCCATTTCAAAAAGTCGCTCCTGAACCACGTTCGTTCAATTTTATTTACTATTCACTTTCTGAACTCTTAAACATCCACCTGAATATCTCACTATATCACATCCAATAGTTCTCCGTTGTCTCCCTCTACAAGAAACATCTTTTGATATATTCCTGATGAAGGGCTTTTTCCCAGAACGTCGATTTTACTGATCTTCGGATGCTGCTTGAACTCCTGTGCTTTTCCAGCACCACTCTAATCTAAACTCTGGTTTCCAGCATCTGCAGTCATTGTTTTTACCTAAGAAACATCTGCAAACCATTTCAAAAGAAGTTTGTTAACAATGATTATTCGGGTGTGATCCAAGATGGCGGCGATCCAGTCGGCCTGCCCTGCAGAGCTCTGCACCAGAACGAAGACAAAATGATGCGTTCACCCTCTCTTTCTTCTCTATTGTGGTAAAATCAGTCGTTTTTGATCCCCAGTATTGTTCTATGCCATTTTAAGTGAGTAAGGAAAATGACTAAGGGAAAAGGACCATGAGGATTGCAACTAGCGGGGCACTGCGGCGATGGATACGCCCACGACTGTGGCGTCGGCCTCTGCGAACGCCCCAGGGGACTTATCTGTGGAGTAGAGCCTGGTCTCGCAATTCAGAGCCCGCGAGAGAAGATTGTTTCAGCGATCGATGAGACCTGAACCAGGCTGGACTGATCTCAGCCAAGCTGCAGAAGCAGGACCAGGAGACCCAGTGTCTCGGGCCGCTCATCGTTGACGTGGAACTATAGACCGCGGCTATGGAAATCACGGCAGAATCCTCAGTGGGTCGCTTCCAAGCCTTAGAATGGTAGGTAAGGGCCTCAGTAGAGTAGGCCGACGACCTCTACAATCGGGGCCGTCAGAAGAACATCAGCCTGGTCGGGCTGCCGGAATGAGAAGAAGATCAGTTCGTCAGCTTCTTGTAGCAATGGTTCATACAAGTTTTGAATCTGGAAGTCAGGGGCAGACTGGGTGCAGGTCGAGTGGGCCCACCGGGTCGCAGTGTGCAAGACCGGATCAGATCAGCGCCCCCACCCGGTCCAAGTGCTAGGCCAACACGATAGAGAAAAAAAAAGTGCTGTAAACTTCTCGAGCTCTGGGGAAGGATCCATAGGCTATGATCTGCAAAGGATCACGAATTATGTTTTTTGAAGACTTCCTTACGGCTGTGATCTGCAAGAGGCAAGCCTTTCATTAGGTAAAAAGGAGCCTGAGGAATGTGAATATTCTGGTAAGATATCCAGAAATATTATGGTTCAGCCATGGAGGGTCTGTGTTTAATTTTGACTCATCGGAAAACTCAAAGGACTTCCTGTTCACATTAAAATAGACTAGCTGGTCCAAATAGTATGGATAATTATGTTGTCTTTGATTTCTCTGGGGTTTGCTTGGTTTACCTCATTTTTTTATGTATGTGGAAGTCCCATATTTCCCTTTTCTCTCTGTTCTCCTTTCTTCTTCCATTCCAATTATTCTTTGTTTTTCCATCATTTGCTTTTCGTTTCTCTTACTTAACTTGGAATGGGAAAGGGGTTTGGGGATGGTGGGAGTTGTTATATTTTGTTTTACCAGGACTGCCTCGGGTCAAAGGACATATGGGATGGATTGAATGCACACTTTTAATTTTCTTGTTGTAAGACGCGTGCAACTTTTTAAAAACTTTGTTTTGCCTGGGGTTGGGGAGCGGCTTCAGCTAGGAGAAACCATGGTGGATTAATGGGTAATATAAACGCCATCTGCTGGAAGGGGGACAGTCTCCACTTATTTGTGTTATATGCTGGTTCATTTTAGAAATAACTGTTAGAAGTTTTGATTTGGTTGTTAATGTAGTTATATTTTCAAATTTGTATGAACTGTTTACTGCTTTCACTTGACGTGCTATAAATGGGGTTCTTCTCCCAGTGGGTTATGGGTTGCATCAGATTGCTATGGCTAACCACTTGGTAAAATGGTGCACGTGGAACGTTAAGGAGAGTCACTCGCTGATTAAGAGAAAAAAGCAACTTTCAAGCCTCAGAAAGGAAGAGGTCGATGTAGCCTTGCTACAAGAAACACATCTAACTAATGAGGAGGACTTAAAGTTACAGCAGGAATAGGTTCAGTCCAGTATTTTTTCATCTTTTAATTCGAAAAGTAGAGGAGTAGCTTCACTCATTCATACAAAACTTCCACTTCAGTTGTTTGACCAAATTAAGGACGAACTTGAGTGGTTTCTGATCCTTAAAGCTTTTATACGTGCAGAGGAATTTGGGACATTGTATAATATTGCCCCAACACACCCCCTCAAATTTGTAATGGATGCGCTCTCCAGTTTGATGACCATTGGTGAACATCGTACAATTAAAGGGGAGACTTTAACCGACTTATGGACCCCGAAGTGGACAAGATGTCAAGGGGTCTCACGGGTATTTCCCCGCCATCAAGGCAGCTGGTGGACCTGAACAAGGAGCTGTGTTGGTGGACGTTTGAGATGTCTTCACCCTGAAGGTAGAGACTTCACCTTTTTTCTAATCCACGTAAGTGCTACACCAGGATTGACATAATTTTTGCCCCATTGGCCTTTTTAAATTCGATACTGCCCTGCAAAAGTCTGATCATGCAGCAGTGTACGTAGATGTTAAGGCCGATGGCGCTGGGACAGGCTCACAGCCTCCTGAAAGATAACAAATTCACTGAATACTTTCCGTGGGAATTTAAGTTTTTCTTGGGACATTAACTTGGGTAGGGCCAGTAATCCGTCGGTTTTCTGGAAGACTAACAAGGCCTATGCAAGGAGTTTGATTATTTCTTACTCGGTGACTCGGAAGCGCCAGAAGGGAAAGCAGTAGCGTATGCTTAAGGCTTAAATGAAGGCATCTGAGAAAGCATACTTTGAAGACTGTCTATAACTAAGTTGCAGCAGATTACAGCCCTCCGGGCAGCTCTGAACATTGCGCTCACCCAGACAGCAATGAGGGAGATTTTCTTTGCGAAACAGAGGTTATTCGAGTATGGAGCTAAACCGAGAAGGTACTTGGTGCACTTGGCCATAAAGAAGAGTGCCCCCAATCTATTACATACATGAGAGAGGGTGCTGGCACTATTATCTACGATCCGAATAGGGTTAATACAGCATTCAGTAAGTTCTACTCTGGGTTGCTCCAGTCAGAGGATTGTGCGGACAGATTAGTGAAGATGGAGTCCTTTTTAATACCTTGGACCTCCCAGGTGTCACTTCAGAGCAGGAGTCTCTTTTGAATGCACCTCTGACAATCTAAGAGATAGAGGATGCGGTAAGGCAGCTCCAGAGTGGCAAACCGACCGGCCCAGATGGCTTGCGGAGTGAGATTTATAAGGAGTTGATAGACATGATGGCTGAGCCAATGTTGGATATACTCAATGATATTTCTAGATTGGACTGCCTCCCATCCTCTCAGAGAAAAGCAAATATTTCTCTTATTCTCAAGAGAGGGAAAACCCCAGAGGATTGCCTATTCGTATAGGCCTGCACTGTTATTAAAAATGTGGACTTTAAAATTTTGTCGAAAATACTAGCTTAGAGGCTGGAGATCCTGTCCTTCATTGTGAAAGTGGAACAGGTTTTATTAGGAGTCGCAGGTCCCCTATTACTACTAGGAGAGTGCTAAATATGGTTCAACAAGGTCGATTCCAGGCTTGGTAGTCTCGCTGGATGCAGAGAAAGCATTTGATTTGGTGTACTGGCCACAACTCTTTTATGGCTTGGAACCGTTTGGCCTTGGAGTTGTCTTTGCCTGGTGGATGACAGAATTATATAGATACACTAAAACAGCAGCAGTTCTCACTAATGGTACAAGGTCTAATGGTATAATTTTAGCATCGGCAGAGGCAGCCGACAAGAGTGCCCCTTTCACCACTATTATTTGTATTGGTGATTGAGCCGTTGGCAGAGGCCATCCAGAGGGGTCCCAATATAACTGAAAGGGTGATAGGGTCGGGAAGGCATTGAATCATCCTTTACTCAGATGACATTTTTCTCTCTCTAACTGATATCTTTGCCCCATTTAATTGAAGTGATTGATCTATTTGGATCTTTCTCAGGGTATAACATCAATTTTATGAAATCGGAGGCCATGCCTGTTGAGGTGTTATTCGAGTACCTGATCATGGGGGGAGCAATCTGATTCCCTTTCAGACAGTCACAAGGAGGGTTCCTCTGTTTAGGCATTTTTGTCACACCAACCTTCAGTCAATTATATAAAGCAAACTTCGTGCAGGTGCTCGAGAAGATAAGATGGGACCTTCGGCTCTGGGAAGATATTCCAATATCCTGGTTGGGTAGAATACCTTCGGTTAATAGGAATGTACTTCCTCGTTCCTTCTATCCCACGTGTATGGTCCTGTTGGTGCTCTCCAGGCCGGTGCTATGGAGGCTTTACAGTTGGTTAAGCTTGTTTATATGGCACTACACGTGGCCTGTTATGGTGCTCGCAAAATTACAGCTTCTGCAGGAGATGTAGGGTGTGAATTTTCTGGACCTTAAGAAATACCAACTAGTTTCCCTGCAATCGATGTGGCTCATTGAGCTTGCAAAGACCTGCGGTCAGTTTGGCAGTTCATTGAGGCACCCCAGCCAAACTGCCCTCTCATTAATCTGTTGTTCGTGGGCAAGACGAGGACTGTAATGGACCATTACAGAAATCCAATTGTCCTTAAAATAGTTAAAGACTGGAAAATGATGTGACAAAGTGAGGGCAATTTACAAATATAAGCTTCCCCTTTTACTCCCATTGTAGGATTTGTAGGATCCCAGCTGGGATTGATGGATTATGGCTTTGGTTCTGGGAGTCCAGAGGAGTTTCCTGTTTGGGAGAATTATTTGACGTGGTGGTCAAGATGGTTTTAGAGCAGCTGAGCCAGAAATATGAGTTATCTTGGAGGGGCCACTTTCGTTATTTTCAGATGAGGAATTTTAGACAGAAAAAAAGGACGACATTAATGGATAGTCCACGTAGGTCGGAAATGGCGAGAAGAGTGCTTCGTCCACAGGTGCTCTCTCGGCCAGCACCCTCTATCATTTATTAAGAGGTAATGTCTCAAATGATATAGAACAGCTGCATGGAATCTGGGCTCAGGAATTGTGGGTGAAGATTTCACCAGAGGAGTGGGAAAATATTTGGGAGACCATAAGGACGATTTCAATTTGCAATAGGATATAGGCTATGCAGTTGAAGGTACTCCACAGGATTTAATTAACACCAGAGCAGCTTGTCAAATTTAAGACAGGAGCGTCCCCAATATGCCCCAGATGTACAATAGATGTTGGTATGCTTACTTATTGCTTGTCTTCATGCCACAAGCTTTGTAGATATTCGTGCACGATAGCAAATGTTTTGGAAGGGGTTTTGGGAACCGAGGTCAAGGCAAATCTGGTGCCCCTCCGCTTGGGTTCGCTGAACCTTCCCTCTTTGGACTTGCATGGGAATAAATTGTTTAGTATTCTTTCATTTTGTGCACGGAAGAACATTCTGATGAAATGGGTTCCAGGAAACCTCCCAGGACTCTGATCGTGGTGTAGATTAGTTATGGAGCCCAACCCCCTAGACTTCCTTACGAGTATGGGCACCAGAAAAAGAACATTCTTGTAGCACGTGGCGGCCCTATTTCAACCATATAGACATGGTTTTATTGGCTTTATTGGTCAGGGCATTTGTGTAACAGTGAGGGCTCTGACAGGAAGAATTATGAACAAATACAGGTATGGCAACTCATACTACCGGTGATGGGGAACTTTGCTGGGATTGTGCTGGGTGTTGTAACTTCATGTAATTTAATTTATTTTGCGTTGGTTCAGCTCAGTTTAATCTATGTTTTGTTTTGATTTTGTTTTGATATCAGCCCATTGATTTTGTGCACAGGGAAGATAATGAGTCCATTCAGCCCCTCATGCTTCTTACACAGCAACCAGAGTAGGGGTTATTTCACACCATGTGTCAATTATACAGGATTGTAGCGAACGAAGAGAATATAGAGAAGTGAGAATTCAAGCATATCAGCTTCACGATGGAATATAAAGTAGTGAGAAAACTGCTGGAATTAAAGAAAATTGTTAAAATCGATTATTCAGGAATTAATGAAAGGACATTTGCAGAGTCAAGCCACAAAGGATGAATCGTATTTTCATTATTTATTTGAGTCTTTAAGAGTGTGAAAAGCAAGCTGCATAATGGGGATCCTGGAGATGTAAAATCAGGACTTGCAGAAGACATTTAATAAGGTGTGCACAAAAGATGAATCTGCAGAATAAGATCACCTATGGTTAGAAGAAATTTATTCGCTTGGATGTAGAATTGGCGAAACAAAGAATTGCAGTGAGATGAAATAACTGGTTCATTTTCTGTTTCCAAAAATATCATAGGGCTCAGACCCCAGGCCCCAACTATTAGCAATCAATATTATCACTTATTTGAGGGGATGGACATGCTATAATCAATTTTTCAGAAGACACTGGCTCAGGTGAGAAATTGTAATGAATGGTTAAGGATAGGTTGGGCCATTATTTGGGAGATGAAATGAAATAATGAAAAGTATGAGGCCGTTTTGGTCGGTGTAACAGAAAGGCAACTTACTATCCAAACAGAGGGAAACTACAGAGTGCTTAGGTACAGAGGGATCTGGTATCCCCATCCATATCGCAAAAAACACAGATGCAGGTATAGCAGATAATGAGAAAGGCAACTGCAAATTTGGCATTTATTTCTGAAAGAATAGATGATAAAGTGAGGGAGGTATTGCTGCAATAATGCCAGGCTTTTGTGAAATCGCAATTGAGTACTGTGTACAGTTTTGGTGTCTTGACTGCAGGAGGGATGTAATTAGCATGGAGGCAGTTCAGAAGAGGTTTACTAGACTAATTCCAGAGATAAGGAGTTTGTTCTTTGAAGAGAGATTGATCAATTCAGGCTTATACTCTCTGGAATTTAGTAAAATGGGAGGAGATATCTCTAAGGTCTGGACAATGCTAAAGGTGATTGATGATGTCAACATGCATTGTTTATTTCCTCATGTGGGGTAATCTACAACAAGAGATCATAGTTTTAGGATAAGTGGAGAGGAATTAAGACAGTGATGAGATAACTTCTCTCCAAGAATTGTAAATCTGTGGAATTCACTGTTCCAGAGTGCAATTGATGCTGGAATATTGAGTAACTGAAGAGATATGGAGAGTGGGCCGGAAAGTGGGACTGAGATCGAGATGACATCAGTCATGATTGTATTCAATGGTGGAGCAGGCTGATATCAGTCATGATTGTATTCAATGGTGGAGCAGGCTGACATCAGATATGATTGTATTCAATGGTGGAGCAGGCTGATATCAGATATGATTGTATTCAATAGTGGAGCAGGCTGACATCAGAAATGATTGTATTCAATAGTGGAGCAGGCTGAAATCAGATATGATTGTGTTCAATGGTGGAGCATGCTGGAGGGGCTGGATTGCTGACTGATTTTCCTCGTCCTTATTCCGCCCTTAGAATGGGGGAACACAGAAATGGGGAAGGGTTGGTTATCAGCCAGAAAGCAGGAACATTGGAAAAATCAGACATAATCAGTTTGAAAGAATGTAACCAGTAGGGTCTCACAGTAACCAGTGCAGGGTCTTCAACTATTTACCATCTATATCCATGAGCAAGAGAAGTGGAACAAATGTACTGTAACTAAGGTTGCCAATGGAACTAATCTAAGCAGGAAATTAAATTATCAATGGAAGTTATAGAGTTTGTAAATGCATATGGACCGGTTAATCCAAGGATAAAAGTTTGGCAGGTGGGATTTAACGTCATATATAACTTGTCATTTTCTTCCAGGGAGAACGGCAGGCTGTATTTTACTGAAATACAGAGAGATTACAGGACTTGGTGATAGCGTGTGTACTGGAGGGTTCACTCTGAGCCATTGAGACATGGCAAATGTTGCTCCATCACCCTGCTCGCCTGCTGCCTGATGTTTCCAGCGGGCCTATTGCTCTCATCCACCAAATATATCCTCCATCACTTAATGACAACACTGATGTTGAGATCTGAGAGATGATGGAGCCGTCACCCACTCCTGCCTGGAAAGTTCAAGAACATAGAAGCTGAATTAAATGTGACCCTAAAAGCCACTGGAAGCACCGTCCTCCCCCGGGTGTGAAGTCGGAGATAATGTTGAAGGAGGTGACACCGCACTGTGACCAGTTCCTTATTCAATCAGTGTCCCCTCACACTCTGTTCCTGGGTTAAGTGGAGCTTGGAAAGCTGTTCCTAGAAAACCCGAGGTGGATACAGCAGATCCCTTTCCCCAGACACACGCACTGCGTGGTTTCAGACCTTCCCCTCTTGGCAGCCTCTGCTCCATTTGTTGTTCATGTTACAGAACCAGATGCTGTAACTACAGTCCCCATGCTCCATCCAGACTTGGGTCACCAAATGCTCAGGTCTCCCTGAATGTCTGAGGCAGCTCACAGTGCAACGTCCAGCAAATCATCCCCAGCCCCTGTACTAACATTTCAATAACAGGTGTCAGTCCTGAGCCCCTCAGTTGCAAGTTCGATGCCTGGTACTTAACAATAATACTTGGGGGGCTTCCTCGTGTAACTGGCCGAATGATCATCTGAGAGGGACAAACACAGATGTTCAGTGAACAGGCACAGAACAAGGTTCAAAGCTGCTGGGACCCCCTGTCCAACATGGAGCACTACATGGGACACACCGGGAAGTGAACAACAGCCGAACACATACTCCACTGTCCATGGAGCACCATATGGGACACACCAGGAATTGAATAGCCCTCGACACACTATTTCATTGTTGCTGAGCTACACAGTGCCAGCTCTTGATACATTAAGGATCCAAATGGGACCAACAGCCGTGAAGTATAGAAGAGCATGAGCAATGCACTTTGCACATTGTTTCTGAACTTCATAATTACGTCCCGGGGGATTCAGGGATATGAGCACCAACGGTCAGGTTAAGGTACAGAAAGACGGATATTCGTGTTATATTTGGATGTTTATTTGATCAACAAATTGAATAAACATGGCTCCTCTCAGAGAAATGTGATTAGTTGGAGGAGTCAGACGCTGGTATGTCCAATATCAAGAATAAGAACATAAAATAAATATGCTGACAGATCAGCACAAATGGTCAGTTATGCACGATATCAAATTAAACTCACAGAATAAGACATCATAATCCAGATGAGATATCTATTCAGCGTGAAGCACTGTACAGACGTGGTTAGTGTAGTGCTCACTACAACCCAGCAATCTGTACAGACTGTGCAGAGTGCATCAGTCCACGGGGAGCTGTGCAGTGAATAACTCTGTAAGCCTGGTGAATTTACCCTTCCAGAAAGGAGAGCTGTGTCCACCATCCCAGTGCATTGCCTATTAATACTGTGTTTGATCACCGCCCACTGTCGGGAAACTTGCAGCCCATGCTGGAAGTGACAGGATGTGTAACTCCCATCCATTTACAGCTCCATATCTTCATTGTGCCAGGCACTTTAGAACATCTAGTCAGGAGAAGGATGAAGCTTACATAAGGTTGAGGAGGCAAGGGTTAGGCAGGGCTCCAGAAGGTTGCAAGGTAACCAGGAAGGAACTGAAGAATGAACTCAAGAGAGATAAAAGTGTGCATGATAAAGCCTTGGCGGGTACGATTAAAGTAAAACCTGAGAAGTTCTACACTTATGTGAAGAACAAGAGGATGGCCAGAGTGAGGGTAGGGCTGATCAGGGATAGGAGAGGGAACTTGCGCCAGGAGTTGGAGGAAGTAGGGGAGGTTCTTGCTGAATGTTTTGCCTCAGTATTCACTCATGAGAGGGACCTTGATGTTTCTGAGGACAGCATAAAACGGGCGGATATGCTAGAACAGGAGGATGTGCTGAAAAATTTGAGAAACACATGGATAGATAAGTTTATTTGGCCAAACAGGATATGCCCTAGGAGACTATAGGAAGTGAGAAGAGATTGCTGCTCATTTTGCGATGATCTTTGCATCCTCACTGCCCACTGGAGTCGTGCCAGATGGCAGGAGGCTGGAAAAAATTATTCACTGGTTCAAGAAAGGGAATAGGGATAATCCTGGGAATTATTGGCCAACCAGTCTTATACCAGTGACGGGCAAAGTATTGGAAAGGATTTGAGAGACAGTATTTATGATTACTTGGGAAATTATAAATGATTAGAGACAGTCAACATGGCTTTTGTGAGTAACAGGTCATGCCTCATAGATCTTATTGAATTCCTTAAGGATGTGACAAAACATGTTGATGAATTAGAGCAGCACATATATGGATTTAACAAGGCGTTCGAAAAAGTTATCCATGGTAAGCTCATTCACAAAATAAGGAGGCATGTCTTAAAGGGAGATCTGGCTGTCTGGATACAGAATACAGAAGGTGGTGGTAGATGGAACAGGTACAGCCTGGAGCTTGGTGACCAGCTTGATGATCTGTTCTAGCACCTCTGCTCTTTGTGTTTCTTTTTTTTACAAGAGAATTGGATGACGAATTGGAAGGGTGGGTTCATAGGTTCGCCAATGGCACGAACTTTGGTGGAGTTGGTGGTTAATATGGAGGGCTGTTACAGGTTGCAACAGGACATTGACAGAACTGAGCAGATGAGTGACACATCGAGATAAATCTGGAACTGCGGGATCTTGTTGTCCAAGTCGAAAGATTCTCAAATTTGCCATCCAGGCTGATGATGTTGTTTAGAAGGCGTATGATGTGTTGGCTTTCACACCTGGGGAGATCAGTTTCAGAGCTGTGAGGTTATGCTGCAGCTCTATAATCCCACTGGTTAAACCTCTGTGATGAAGTTGAATGCTGTTCTGCATTGAGAGCTTGCAAGTACTTGTCATATGACTAGTTAATATTTTCAGAGTGTACTGGACAATTGAAACCATGTAACATTTGGCTGTGAAACAGATATTTTGAGCTTTGGTTACTCTTTTGAAACCTATTCGAATTTAAACAATCAAGTTGAAATTATGTACCATTATACTAAACCCAATCGATTTTAAATTTAGTGTTTTGTCAATATCAAACCAAAGAGATGAGCTGATGTTGACGGAGTAAAGAGGCACGCATTTTGAAAGCTAGACAGAGAGTAAACTACCATCGTGAGAGTCTGCCATGAACAACATTCTCTGTGCAAGATAATGGTTTTGGACGAAAAACTCTTGCATTAAAAGACAGAACATGACCCAAGGAGATATTCAGTGGAAAGAAGGAGGACATTGGAGACTGCAGCCACTCTCTGGTTTATGTAATTTTAGCACAGTCTTTCTTTAATTGGAAGAGTATATTGTTCAAGATGGAAGAAGTTAACAAACAGTTCAGAGAAAGCGAAGCTGAGAGTTGGGAATAACTGTTGTTCAATGTTCACTTTTAGAATTAAGGAATGCCTTGATATTATTTTCTATTAAGTATTGGAATTTGCGAGCTCTCTGTCAATCGACTTTAACAGATTATGAGCGAGGTGAGCTTTTCTGCGTGTTTGGTTTCATTAGCAGAAAGGTTCATCGCCGTGTCATAACACTACACCTGTAATACCATGTTGTGGTCACCTCATTAAAGGAAAGAGGTGGAAGCTATCGAGAGGATGCAGAGAATTACCTATGGAACGGCAGAAAGATTGACACAAGCCACACAGTGCGAGTGAAATATTGAGAAAGCTACCACGTGTAAAATAAACAGTGGCAGATTCCCGATGTCTATATAAACGTCAGTGAGTGTAGTGCGTCTGTATTGACGACAGGGTATCTGTGTGTGCATGTGCATCTGTGTATCAGTATTTGTCTTTGTGTGCCTGTATTAGTATATGTGCTACTGCATCAGTCTTCGTGTGTGTCTGTGTATCTATATTCATCTCTGTGTGTCTCTGCATGTCTGATTTTGTCTCTGTGTGTATCTGCGTTTCTGCATTCATCGCTGTGTGTATTGGAATGTCTTTATTTCTCTCTGTGCCTAACTGCGTGCCTGTATTTGTGTCTGTGTGGATCTGCATGTCTGTATTCGTCTCTGTGTGTATTTGACTGTCTGTATTCACCTCCGTGCGTATCTGTGTGTCTGTATTCATCTCTGTGTGTATCTGTGTGTCTCTATTTGTCTCTGTGTATCTCTGTGTGTATCAGCGCGTCTGTTTTCATCTCTCTGTGTATCCGTGTGTCCTTATTCATCTCTGCGGGCAACTGTGTGACTCTATTCGTCTCTGTGTGTATCTGCGTGTCTCTGTGTGTATCTGCGTTTTGTATTGTCTCTGTGTGTACCTGCTTGTCTGTATTCATCTTGCACGTATCTGTGGGTCTCTATTCGTCTCTCTGTCTACCTGTGTGTCTCTGTATGTATCTGCATATCTGCATCCGTCTCTGTGTGCATCTGCGTGTCTGCATTCATATCTGTATCTGCGTGCCTGTATTCGTCTCTATGTCTATCTGCATGCCTGTATGCATATCTGTGTCTGAATGTATGTGTTCGTCTGTATGTCTATCTGCATGCCTGAATTCATCTGTGAGTATGTGTGTGTCTGTATTCGTCTCTGTGTGTATCTGCGCGCCTGTGTTTGTCTCTGTGTGCACCTTTGAGTCTGTGTTCATCTCTGTTTGTATCCTTGTGTCTGTATTCATCCCTGTGGGCATCTGTGTGATTCCATTCGTCTTTTTGTGTATCTGCGTGTCTATATTTGTCTCTGTGTGTATCTGCGTACCTGTATTCATCTCTGTTGTGTATCTGCCTGCCTTTATTTGTCTCTGTGTGTATCCGTGTGCCTGTTTTGTTTCTGCGTGTCGCTGCACGTCTGTATTCGTCCTTCTGTGCGCCTGTGCATCTGTATTCATCTCTGTGTCTCTGTAGTTGTCTCTTTGTGTATTTGCTTGTCTGTTTTCATTGCTGCGTTTTGTCTGCGTGCCTGTATTCGTCTCTGTGTGTATCTGTGCGTCCATGTGCACAGCGGATCTGTCAGCAATCTCTGGTGTTTATAGTGATGCAATGTCCCCCTCTGCTGGACTTCACACACCTCTGCGTTGACAGCACTGCAGGGTGTCAACCATTAGGGATTCAGTCTTGGAGGGAGGGGGAGGGACGCAGCTCATAGCGCCATCCAAACTGACAGAACCATCTGCACACTCACACCCACAGTTTGGTATATGGAGGATTGTAATCGTGCTGAGGACCCTTAGAGTGGAGAATGTCCATGTAAAGTTATGTCTATGGTCGCTCTGCAGTGTGGAAGTGGTTTGTCTTTGAAGATTATTCATGACACAGAGTGCACAAATTAAAGAGTATTTCCACCACAAATGCATCCAAGCAAGGTTGACGGAACCATTTGTAAGTCGATGCAGAAAATATATTGCACGTTCATTATCTTGAAATGTTTTACCATATACTCCTACAAATTATAAATGAGAAAAGATTGAAAAGTCCTGAAACTGACAGTGGTGGTGATAATATCTCAGGAACGATATCGCTAGGTATCAGACGAAACTGCTATGTGCTTCCAAAGATGTTATTTGAAAAACCAAACAGCCGTGCAATGTGAGAGATTGACAGTATTTGATGTCCTCTGAAAGAAACAAAAATCTGACACTAGTGCAAAGGCATGGGGAGGCGAGCAGAGGGTGGCATTGTATAACTGTAAACTTATCAGGGTCAGGCGTAGCGGTGTGGGGGGTGGTGAAGAGTTGATCTCAATTTCAATGGATTTACCCCAGAAAATGGCAAGACCTCGTCTCACGGAGATACACACAAACATACACTTTAAACACACAACACACATACATGCTGATATGGACACAAAAAAACAAACACACGCACTCCTGCACACAGTTTCTTTAAGATAAGTTGAATAAGCTTTTCATTAATTTGGGTATCAATTGTTATTTGGCGAAGGTAGTAGAATGTAGGTGAGAAACATTTCAGCTTTAATCCAATGGCACAGCAGATCCAATGGGCTAAGTGGCCTGATTCTGTTCCATTTTCCCATTTTCAGGAGAAAGTCGCTTTCAAAGGTTGAATTTGAATGCAGATTACAGGGTTTAAGGTAGGATTCTTGGCAGTGTGGAGGAACAAAGGGATATTGGGGTCCATGTCTATAGATTCCTCGAAGTTGCCAAAGCCTTCAAGGTGATAGGGCTGTTAAGAATGTGTGTGATGTGTTGGCTTTCATAAGCTGGGGAATTGATTTAAGAACTGCGAGGTTATGCTGCAACTCCATGAAGCCTGATTAGACCACGCTTGGAATGTTGTGTTGAGTTCTGTTCACCCCATTAAAGAAGGATGTGGAGGCTTTAGAGAGGGTAAAGATGGAAGTTACCAGCACGTTACCTGGCCTGCAGGGTATGTCTTATGAAGAAGGTTTGAGGGAGCTTTAACTTTTCTCATTAGAGTAAAGAGGAATGAACAGTGACTTGACAGAGGTGTGCAAGATGATGAGAGGCACCGATAGAATAAATAAGTAGAGTCTTTTTCATAGGGTGAAAATGGTTAACACGAGGAAAACATAATTTTAATGTGATTGGAGGAAGGTTTGGGGGAGATGTCAGAGGCAGGTTGTTTACAAAGGTAGTGATAGGTGCATGGAATTCACTGCCTGCAGTGGTAGTAGAATCAGCTACATTAGGGATATTCAAGTAACTCTTGGATAAGCACATAGATGATAATAGGATGAAGGCTCTGCAATTTAGTTTAATCTTAGAGTAGGATAAAAGATCGGCACACCATTGAGGGCTTACTGTCCTGTAATTTTCGATGTTCGCTGTTCTAATTTCTTGAACTCCTGTGAAAATATTGTACCTGGAATTCCTTTAACTTCAGTAGAGGTTAACCTGGTCAGTATTTGATTGTCGAGGGTTAATGGAAATTTGACGAGGTTTGAGGGGGGTGGGGGAGATCGTCCATATTTGTTCGTAACTGTTGTGTCAAAAGGATGATGATTGGTTTGAGGGGAACTCATTTTGATAATAAGAGCATTCCTATTTCTGACTGGGAAAGGGATGTTCCTTTCTCTTTAGGATGATGCGATCTGTGTTCTTCTCATGCCCAAGGAGCAGTGAAGACTGGGTTCATGAAAATACTCAAGGATGAGTTAAATAGATCGTTGTTGAACAAGAGAATCAATGTTTGCTGGGAACAGACAGGAAAGGGATGCTTAGTTACAATCACATCGACAATGTCCATTCTGAATTGTGCAGCAGGCTCGAGGGGCTGAATGGCCACCTGCTGCTCTTGCTTCATGTGTTGTTCACTCACTCAACCCCGCGATGTTGTTACAGGAGGTGAGGAAGATCACATTCAGCCATTCAGGATCGATTCAATGTTACATGAGGAGACCTTTCTGCCCCTCTAAGGATTTACAAAGGAATAGGATGAAGCTCTTCAGTCATTTGAGTGCATTACGCAGCACAAGAGGACGTCGCACCTACTTTCTAGGTTGCTACACAGGAACAGGGGAGTCCTGGGTAACTATCAGGAAATGGATAGTCAGGAGAAATGTGAGTTTTCGGGTTGGAAATCTTTAACTTGGTGAAGTGCCTCAGAGATCAGTGCAACATCAAAAGCTATTTAGAAGCTGTCAATGATTTGGGTGTGGGGACTGATTGGATGGAACTCAATTGGCTCAATCAACTACGAAGGTTCAATAAGATGTCAAGTGGAGGTAGAGAGTCTGTAATGTGATATAGACATGGAAGGTTAGTGTGCAAACCTTCAGCAGAAACAGGATAACATGGGCTACCGAAGTTTGTGCTGTGGCAGAAGGGCAAAACAACAGTAAACTAATTAAAAGAAGAGAGATCACAAAACTGAGTTGTACAAAGGCATTTGTTCACCCTGGTACATACATCACACGGGGTTAGTATGCAGATGCAGCAAGTAATTAGGATAGTATATGGAATGATTACTTCATGAAAAGGCTATCAGGATGTTTTACTGCATCTGTACAGTGGATTTCTGAGTCAGCATCTGATGTATTGTGGGCTGTGATGATTCCATAAACTGAAAAATAAATATACTCAGTAGCTTTAGAAGCTTTGCGAAGAAGTATAAGGAATAAGGTAGGTGAACTTGCAGCGTGGGTTGGTACCTGGGACTTCGATGTTGTGGCCATTACAGAGACGTGGGTAGAACAGGGACAAGAATGGCTGTTGCACGTTCCAGGGTTCAAATGTTTTAGTAGGATCAGACATGGGGGTAAAAAAGGGGGAGGCGTGGCATTACTTGTCAAAGACAGTATCACAGCAGTGGAATGGACGATGGAAGAGGACTTGCCATCTGAGGTAGTTTGGGCTGAGGTTAGAAATAGGAAAGGTGAGGTCACCCTGTTAGGTGTTTTCTACAGGCCTCCTAATAGTCCTAGAGAAGTAGAGGATAATATTGCGAGGATGATTCAGGAAAAGAGTGAAGGTAGCAGGGTGGTTGTTATGGGGGACTTTAACTTCCCAGATATTGACTGGGAGAGCTATAGCTCGAGTTCATTAGATGGGTCGGTGTTTGTACAATGTGTGCAGGAGGGTTTCCTGACACAATATGTCGACAGGCCAACAAGAGGGGAGGCTATATTGGATTTGGTTCTAGGTAATGAACCAGGCCAGGTGTTAGACTTGGAGGTAGGTGAGCACTTCGGGGACAGTGACCACAACTCGGTGACTTTTACTTTAGTGATGGAGAGGGATAATCGTGCGCCGCAGGGCAAGAGCTATAGCTGGGGGCAGGGAAATTATGATGCAGTGAGGCATGACTTAGGATGTGTGGATTGGAAAAACAGGCTTCAAGAGAAGAACACTAATGAGATGTGGGGATTGTTCAAGGAGCAGCTACTGCGTGTCCTCGATAGGTATGTACCAGTCAGGCATGGTGTAAAGGGCCTTGTGAGGCAGCCGTGGTTTAGTAAGGAATTGGAGTCCCTTGTGAAAGGGAAGAAGGCGGCATATGTAAAGATGAGGCGTGAAGGTTCAGTTGGGGCGATTGAGAGTTATAAGGTAGCCAGGAAGGAGCTAAAGAGGGAGCTAAGAGAAGCGAGAAGGGGACATGAAAAGTCTTTAGCTGGTAGGATTAGGGAAAACCCAAAGGCTTTCTATAGGTATGTCAAGAATAAAAGGATGACTAGGGTAGGTATCGGTCCAGTCAAGGATAGTAGTGGGAAGTTGTGTGTGGAGGCGGAGGAGATTGGAGAGACATTAAATCAGTACTTTTCATCAGTATTCACTCAGGAACAGGACACTGTTGCTGATGTGAATATGGAATCACAAATAATTAGAATGGATGCCCTGGAAATATGCAGGGAGGAGGTTTTGGGAATATTGGAAAGGATGAATATAGATAAGTCTCCTGGGCCTGATGGCATTTACCCCAGGATCCTATGGGAAGCTAGGGAGGAGATAGCAGAGCCATTGGCCTGGATTTTTATGTCGTCATTGTCTACGGGAATAGTACCAGAGGAGTGGAGGATAGCGAATGTGGTCCCATTGTTCAAGAAAGGGAGTAGGGATAGCCCTAGTAACTATAGGCCAGTGAGTCTGACTTCAGTGGTGGGCAAAGTCTTAGAGAGAATGGTAAGGGATAAGATTTATGAACATCTGGGTAGGAATAACGTGATCAGGGATAGCCAGCATGGTTTTGTGAAGGGCAGGTCGTGCCTCACAAACCTTATTGAGTTCTTTGAGAAGGTGACTAAGGAAGTGGATGAGGGTAAAGCAGTAGATGTTGTGTATATGGATTTTAGTAAGGCGTTCGATAAGGTTCCCCATGGGAGGCTAATGCTAAAACTTCGGAGGTATGGCATTGAGTATACATTAGAGGTTTGGATTAGGAATTGGCTGGCTGGAAGGAGACAGAGGGTAGTAGTTGATGGATTATGTTCATCTTGGAGCGCAGTTACTAGCGGTGTACCACAAGGATCTGTTTTGGGACCATTGCTTTTTGTTATCTTTATAAATGATCTAGAGGAAGGACTTGAAAGCTGGGTAAGCAAGTTTGCGGATGACACAAAAGTCGGTGGAGTTGTGGATAGTGAGGAAGGAAGTGGTAGGTTACAGCGCGATATAGATAAGTTGCAGAGCTGGGCGGAAATGTGGCAAATGGAATTCAATGTAGCTAAGTGCGAAGTCGTTCACTTTGGTAGGAATAACAAGATGATGGATTACTGGGCTAATGGTAGGCTACTTGGTAGTGTGGATGAGCAGAGGGATCTTGGTGTCTATGTACCCAGATCTCTGAAGGTTGCCACCCAGGTAAATAGTACTGTGAGGAAGGCATATGGTGTACTGGGCTTTATTGGCAGAGGAATTGAGTTCCGGAGTCCTGAGGTCATGTTGCAGTTGTATAAGACTCTGGTGAGGCCTCATCTGGAGTATTGTGTGCAGTTTTGGTCGCCATACTATAGGAAGGATGTGGAAGCTTTAGAACGAGTGCAGAGGAGGTTTACCAGGATGTTGCCTGGAATGGTAGGAAAATCTTATGAGGAAAGGCTGAGGCACTTGGGGCTGTTCTCATTGGAGAAGAGAAGGTTTAGGGGAGATCTGATAGAAGTGTATAAGATGATTAGGGGTTTAGATAGGGTAGATACTAAGAACCTTTTACCGCTAATGGAGTCAGGTGTTACTAGGGGACATAGCTTTAAATTAAGGGGTGGTAGGTATAGGACAGATGTTAGGGGTAGATTCTTCACACAGCGGGTTGTGAGTTCATGGAATGCCCTGCCCGTATCAGTGGTGAACTCTCCTTCTTTATGGTCATTTAAGCGGGCATTGGATAGGCATTTGGAAGTTATTGGGCTAGTATAGGTTAGGTAGGATTCGGTCGGCGCAACATCGAGGGCCGAAGGGCCTGTACTGCGCTGTATCCTTCTATGTTCTATGTTCTATGTTTCACTATACTTACTCTTGGAAAGAAGGCCTTATTCTGTCATACAGCACGGAAACAGACCCTTCGGTGTACCATGTCTATGCTGACCAGATATCCTAAATTAATCACGTTCCATTGCCAGCACTTGGCACATATCCCATAAAACCTTCGTGTTTGCTCAAATAGCTTCATTGAAATGGCTTTAAATACTGTAGTTGTCCCAGCCTCCAACATTTCCTCTGGCAATTCATTCTATATACTCTGTGAGAAGTTTCAACTTTTGTCCCTTTTAAATCTTTCTCCCCTCACCTTCAATCGATGCGCTCTAGTTTTGGACTGCTCTAAGCTAGGAAAATGTTCTTGGATCTTTACCATTTCCTTGCTCCTCATGATGTTATAAACCTCTATAAGGCGAGAACACTTCAGGATTGAGAACGAGAGGCGTTCGTATTGAACCATATAAGATATTGCGGAGAGTGTATCTGGTGCATAGCCTATGGACATTTTCTCTGGTATGGGAGTCTAGAACTGAGGATTCAAATTTAAGAAAACAACATGTATATGTTATATAGTCTTTTCATAACATAAGAAAACAAATACTATGAAGACATGTTTTTATTAGACAAAAATATGAGGTCACATACAAATGCATCTTCATTAAAACTCCTACACGAAGCAGAGAACAGGGACAGAGTCATACAGTTCCGAGAATGTTCAAGGAGGCCTCACGTGGTTCAGTTTGATCTTCAGATAACATTATTGTATATTTATGCTCAGAGATGGAAAAAATGCAACATGCTGGAGAAGCCACTGCTTATTGCTCCCTTTCTTTCCTTGTTCCTTCTCGCAGCAAAGTATGAGAGGTGAAAACTGTTCAGTCATCTTTATCATTCATGTAGGATTACTGTTGAGGAATCATTGGCATCTCCCTACTGCCTAAAATCAAAGGTAATTCAGCCAAATCC
This sequence comes from Hemiscyllium ocellatum, assembly GCF_020745735.1. NCBI lineage: Eukaryota > Metazoa > Chordata > Chondrichthyes > Orectolobiformes > Hemiscylliidae > Hemiscyllium > Hemiscyllium ocellatum. The sequence continues at coordinate 132,147 of NW_026868960.1, forward strand.
GACCGTTCCAGGAGTAAATCATGCTTGTGTGAGCAGAGCAATCTCAGAGGCAGTATAACATTTAATTATATTACTTTTGTCTTGAGTTTAACTATTACTTGGACGAAGCTCTTTCAAGCTGATACTTTGCAGCTTTTTTTCCCTGCTTGTATTTCGGCATGTGTATGTGTGTGTCTGTGAGCACTTGCGTGTATGAGACACTGTGTATGTCTTAATGTGTGCGTCTGTGTGTATGCACAGACTGCATCTCAGTATGCGTTCAAAGATTAATGTATATATTTGTCCAAACTGTTTGCCATTTATTTTTCCATCTTAGCTTTGAGTAACTTTGCTTTGGTGAATTAGTTTTGCAAATGTAAAATATCGAACTGACTTGTCCCCAGCAAAGAAGCTGACCTAGTCTGAGACTTATATCATTGGTCATAACACCAACCGGGTTACATTTAAAATTTATCATGATCAATGGAGGAAGGGGACGAGAAAATGAAAGAGTGGTCCGTCCAACCCCTGTCTGAACATGGATGAGGAGAATTTCGCAATATGTTGTTTGAGTGGGAATGCTCTTTCCCAGAAGTTTGCGGTGCCTGTGTGTCTGCATTTAGTCAAATTGGAGAGTAAAGGACAATGAACTACAGATATGGAAGTGGGGTTGAGGACACATCCAGATCAGTCACGACCTTACTGCCTAGTTGAGAGGGCTTAAAGTGTCTAATGACACACTCCTACTTCTCAGTCCTACGTTCCTATGTTCCATTCAGTTCCTCAAAACTGCAAGACAGGAGCATTTGGAGTTAATTTATTCCGATAACCTGGTGCAGAGAAACAGAAGAGAACATTCACTGACTGAAGACTCGAGAGTGTAGCGCTGTAAAAGCACAGCAGGTCAGGCAGCATCCGAGGGGCAGGAGAATCGCCGTTTCTGAGCATCAACTTCTGCCAGAAACGTGGTTTCAACAGAATACAAGGACGCTATTCAATCCATTGAAACTATTGGATAAGAATAGGGATAGCCCATTCAGACCCTCCTGTCTATTACCTAAGGAGGGAAGGAATGTAGTCAGCACATCGAGATGTTAAACAGGAACCGGAGTCGCCAAGTCAGGTCCTTGAGCTGCTTCCAGATGACCAGGAGTTGGCCATTCAGCCTATCGAACCACGTGTACAGAAATAGGAAGATGTCTTTGATGCCCCAACATGACAAAGAGTGAATCAGAGTCTACACAGATAGACTGCTCTATCTTGTTCCTCCTGGTTCCTTTGCTCGTGGTACATATGTGTCACTTTAACTTGATTTGCTGAACGTGAGAGGGAAAAGTGAATGGTTTGTGTCAAGTCTCAAGGAAATGCCTTCTATCTCCGAGAAGACATTATTGTACTCCTATAGAGGTCAGAAGCTGGTGGGAATGGCGAACTATTTCAGGAGTAAGGCATTAAGGCTGCTGATAGATTTATGAACAGTGCAGAGACACACATCAACTGCACATTGAGACGGTGAGAATTCATTCGGAGCCTGGCGATCCCTCTCAATCAGCATGAGGTCTCCACACTGAAATGTGAACTATTGGGAATTACATATCATGGGGAAAATACAATTTCTCATAAAATCAACATCTTTTTTCTGGACATAATAAATGTTAGTCCATAGCCCTCAAGTTTAAATGTAATCGCTTGTTATTCTCTCGCTGTGCTACGTATTTAGCTGGATTATATTCTCATAACTTTTATCAGTTAATTATCGTTTACACAATGTAATTCAATAATTTGCTTGCAAAGGTGGAAACATCTTATTGCACAGTTTGTATGCCTTTTTTTTATATTTGTTGTAGCCTTAGCACAAAAGTACGTGTTTTGTTTACTGAACAGCATTAGGCAACTATCTGTGTGGCGTTTGCACATTGTCCCCGTGTCTATGTGGGTTTTCTCCGGGTGCTACGATTTCCTCCCACAGTCCGAAGATATGGAGGTTAGGTGAATTGGCCATACTAAATTGCCCATAGTGTCAGGGGTGAATAGAAGGTAGGGAAATGGGTCTGGGTGAGTTAATCTTCGGACGGTCGATGTGGACTTGTTGGGCCGAAGGGCCTGTTTCCATGCTGTATATAATCTAAAAAAAAAGTGACCTGTTTATCGGGATTCAAGGGTCAGACACAGTATGTATTTTTAATGGGCTAAGAAACAGAAAGGAATAGAAGGCAGTGACCGTGGAGACTGATGAGGAGAAAAGCTACATCCCCCAGTCCCCAATGTCTTCTTGATAGACAGAATAATATCAAATGTAGAGAAAGAAACAGAATATATTCGGAAGAAGGAATTGCAAGTGACAGTGTAAATAAAACAGGATAATTGGAAATGGAATGGCCGAATAACGATTGATCAGTGTATGCATCTGTGTGTGTGAGAGAGAGAGAAACACACACAGAGAGAGACAGAGCCTCTGTGTCTGTGAGAGTGTGTGCGTGTGTCTGTGTGAGTGCGTGCGTGTCTGTGTGTCTGTGTGTGTGAGTGAGTGTGCGTGTGCCTCTGTGTGTGAGTGTGTGAGGGTGTCTGTATGTGTGTCTCTGTGTGTGAGTGTGAATCTGTGTGTGTGTGTGTGTGTGTGTGTCTGTGCGTGTGTGTGTGTGTCTGTGCGTGTGTCTGTGTGTGTGTGTGTGTGTGTCTGTGCGTGTGTCTGTGTGTGTGTGAGGGTGTCTGTGGGTGTGTCTGTGTGAGTGAGTGAGTGTGTCTGTGTGTGTGGGTGGGTGTGGATGTGTGTGCGTGCATGCGTGTGTGCAGATTCATAAGACTGTTCATATGTGTGCACCATATTCAGAATGAACAAGAAAGATATATATAACAAAAATGATGCAAGTGATGTACAAAATTTATAAAACATTCACATGTTATTTAGTCTTCAGCTGAGGTGTTATGTTCTCCTTCTTTCAATGTACACTCTGCCTCCTGCCTCTTCCTTGCATTCCCAGACCTAATCTCTAATTCTTATCAGGATGTATGTTATAAATTCCTGCTTCTTGTGTTCCAATTTATTTCATTTAATTGGGAAACATATACATTGGCCTGCTGGGTTCTGTAAACTGCTGTTGCCTGTCATATTGCTGGAGATAAAAGTTCTGGCATCAGACCCACATTTCAACATATTAATCTGTTGCACATACACTGTACAAAGGACCACAACACACAGGACTTATGAAACCAAATACAGAAGTACACCTACATCTATCAGTCATGTAGACTTCTCTATTTTTATATCTCCATGTCTATATTCTCTCTCTCTCTCTCTGTCTCTCGATTTCTTTTTTAATCTAATTAATAAATCGTTCAATCGCTCTTTCTGTCCCATGCCTCAGACTTCCCTCCTTCTGTTTACATCTTTTGCTCACTTTTGAATGTGATGTCTTATAAGTGAGTAATGTAACTATAAGACATGAGGGAGCAGTTGGCCAGAGTTAGTTGGAAGAGAAGCTGAGCACGGGAAGATGGTGAATCAGCAATGGCAGAGGTATCTGGAGATAATTCAGCACCACATCAGAAACTCATCCCAAGTAAGAAAAACAATATTCAGCAGAAGACAAGTCAGCCGTGAGTGATAACAAACTCAGGGAAATAATAAAACTAAAGAAAATACACACAACGTTGTGAAAATTATTGGGAATCCAAGGGATTACGAAGTCTACAAATTCCAGCACGGATAACTAATAACAGCAAATGGGAGGAGAGGGTGAAATATAATATTACGGTTCTTAATCATGTAAAAGAATAATGAAAGCGATTATTAGATAGATAACAAGGAAGACAGGGAGTAAAAAAACAAACAAAGGACTGTTGGAAAATGAGGCTTGAGTAGTTATGGGAAGCAATGGAATGGCAGAGGAATTGAATAGATACTTTACATCAGTCTTCACGGTGGAAGACAACAGCAAAATGCTTGAACTTCAAGACAGTCAGGGTATAGAGGTGAGTATACTGACCTCAGTAAGGAGGAGGTGCTGGGGAAGGTGAAGTTCAATGAATCGGCGAGACCAGTTGGACAACAGCTCATAGTTCTAAAGAGATATCGAAAGTAATTGTGGAGGCATTGCTGGTGATCTTTCAGGAAACTTTGGAGTGAGGGAGGACTGGTAAATGTAACCTCCCCGTTTAACGAGAGAGGACAGAGAAGACAGGAAATTATAGAAGGACTTATTGGATCTTTGGGCTTATGAATAGATGTGTGGAATATAAGAACAAGGAAGTTGTGAAGTATATTGGAAATGGTGTGATTAAGCTACAGCATAACAAGAGTTACGTTTAAAATGCCATTGCGAACATCAAAGATGAAAGTCCGGTTAAAACAAAGGAAATCAGTTCAAAGCAGACAGGAGAATTAGTGACAAAAAGACTGTTTCCTAGATCCTGCAGTGAGATGTTGAGATAAACTTGTTAGTAAACAGACAACAAGGAATGCATGAAAAGCACAATAAAATTTGTTGCTGATAAGGTCTCAACGTGCAACAATGTAGCCAATACATATGAAGCTGAAAAAGCACAGCAAGTGAGACAGTATCCGAAGAAGAGGAAAGTCAACGGTTCAGGCTGAAAGACTTCATCAGCATTGGGGTGAGTGAAGGGGAACCGCGAAGTAAATAGAGGGAGGGGCGTGGGGCTAGTGGAAGGGTAGGTGGAATGGCGATAGGGGGATGCAGGCAGGGAATTATTGTGATTGGTCGGTGGGAAGGGGGCAACAGATATATGAATGGGAAGGTGGACAACTTTGGTCAGGTCAGGGAAGGGGACATGGGGTAAGGCTGTGGGTAGAGAGACTTTGAAGCCAGTAAAATCAATATCGAGACCATTGAGCTGTAAGGTCTCCAGCTGAAATATCAAGTTGTGTTCCCCAGTTTCTGTTTGGCTTTACTCTGAAAGTGGAGGAGGCCAAAGATGGACCTGTTGCTGGATGAACACGGGGAGGGGAGTGATTGAAATGGATGGCAACTGGAATGCTGGGTTTCTTAAAGCGTGCAGAGAGCAGATGATCCATGAATATTTCACTGAGTCTCCCTTTCATCTCCACAACATAGAGGAGACCACGATGGGAGTTGGAGGCGAGCTCGGTTGGCCAGGATCAGTCTCTGTGTGGAGCATTAGTGCTCTGCACGAAACAAACAACCCGACTTTCCAGTTACCATTCATTTTAATTTCTACGCCCACTCGCCCGGCGACATGCCCATCCTTAGCCTGTCCACTGTCAGAGGAACACTACCTGAGAGATTACCTTTGAAGCTGATAGCCCAAAGCCTCAATATTGATGAAGCCGCTTCAAATGCCGTCCACCCACAGCCTTCTCCCATGTCTCTTTTCCCTGACCAGAAACACCTGTATCTGCTCCATCCTTCCCACTGACCAATCACAGTAACCTCATACCTGCTTGTGCCTACCACCACCATACCTACCCGCCACCCTTTCATATCCCATCACTCCATTTCTGGGCTCCCCTCCTCCTCATCAATCCTGACCAATTGATCCAAGATCAAAATAGTGCCTTTGCTGCTCCTCTGATTCTGTCTGGTCTGTTGTGTTTATCCAGCTCCAAGTTTATTAACTCTGGCCTCCCGCACCTATAGTACTTCCTCTTTCCAAGCTGTGGAACCAGGTGGTCCACATATAAGAAGAAATAATTTTGGACATTTGAAAAGATCGTGGATACATTCGTTATTTCATAACAACCCAATACACACCTTCCAGATGAAGCAGCATTTCATTTGCACTCTTTCAATCCAGATTCGGCATTGCTACTCACAATGCAGTCTCCTTTACATTGGGGAGACCAAACAGAAGCTATTTTGAGAAACACTCCACTCTGTCTGTGGGAATAACCCTGACCTTCTCATTGCTCCCCATTTCAATAACGTACCTTGCTGTCATGCTAACATTTCAGTCCGGGGCTGCTGTAATGCACCAGTGAAGCACAACTCAACCTCGAGTAACACTTCACTTTAGACCTTGGTACGTTCTATCCTGAAGGAGTCTTTATTCAATTCCATACTTCCACAGCCTGACCGCATTCTGGCTGTTCTCCATTCTTCACACATTCTTCCTCCTGGTCTCCCAATGAACTTGCCCTGTTTGTGAATCGTTTGCCTTGCACTTAATTAAGGAACTCTTTCCCCCCTTCACAATCTAATTAATACTCATTTTACATTTGATTCCCTTTTACCAGAAATAAAAGTCAATTTGTCAGTGGCATTACTCCTCCACACCATCTTGTTTCCCGTCACCCCTCCTCTACCTCGGTCAAGGGAGTTAAAAGCCAATTTTCCAATCCTTTTCTGTTCTGAAGAGGAGTCACACTGGACTTGAAATGCTAACTGTGTTTCTCTGTCTCGCAGATGCTGCCACATCTGTTGTGTTTCACCAGACATGAAAAAAGCACATTTTCAATTAAATAAAATTACTCTGGATACTTGAAATCTGAAACGAGAACAAAAAAAAACTGTGAGCCTTGAAGAATGGTCAGTGCACCCAAATGATTAAGTCTGCTTTCACTCCACGGATGCTGCCAGACCTGCTTAATTTCTATAGCAATTTCTGCTTTTCACCACCTTTCAAAGACAAGTGTCAACATGGCTCAAACGCCTTGTTCAACCTGGAGCGCATATACCGGAAAGTGAAAGATAACACAAGGTACCCAATTTCCGTGTCTCTGAAATGACGTAAAGCTGGCATCCCTGAAACTACAGAGTTCTTACTGTTATTCAGGGAGAGAAACAGAGGGACACGCATTCACTCTAAACACAGAAGGTAGCGCATACTGGAAGGGAAAGGATTCAGATGATTATGTTAAAGGGTGTTGGGCAATGAGACAAATTGTAAGTGTGACACCATGGAGAGACCCTCAGTAGAATGAGAATATAAAATTGGAAGTGTGCCACATCAGAAACCAGAGTAGGCCACGGAGTACATGGCTGTTGGCTGAGTGGGACTTGGTGTGAACTGGGGGCAGAACTGTATTGGAGATATTGCAGCTCAAACTGCGTGTTCCATGTGATGCTGTAGACCACAAGAGCAACAGAAGCAAAATTATATTCAACCATAATCTGTAACTTTTTGCCTTGGATTATCCCTCAGTCTACCATTACCAATAAGTGAAGCTATGCTTCAGCGACGAGTGTGGTGAACATGCCAGGGGCAGAAATATGTGCACCTAAAACTGATGGCAAACCACACTTGACTGTTTACATTCCAAACAGCATAACTACCGTCTGATAGGGAGGGCGGACTGATTGCAAGACCAACAGATCAGTTCGAAGTTCTACAGTCCTGCCACATCCAGTCGTTAATGGATTAAACAACTCACATAAGGAGAGGACCCAACACATGTCCTCCTCCTTAATAATGGAGCAGCTCTGCACATCAGTGCAAAAGACAAGCATGTAATTATCTGCGACATACTCAGCCAGAAGTTTTGAGTCAATGATCTACCTCACCTCGTCGGGATGCCCACAGAATTACAGATGGCAGTTTTCAAACAATCTGATTCGCTCTATGTGACATGAAGAAACATATGAACACAGTAGATATGACAAAGGCAATGTACAACAAGCCGTGTTCCTGGGGAAAATTGTTTCATTCCAGTTCCAACTCTGACATCTATATGGCAATGTGGAAAATTACTCAACTATGACAAGTCCCTTAAGAGGAGAATAATTACAGTATGACCAACATCACCCCCTCAATTCCATAATGACAGTCAAATTGTTGGGAGTTCTTTTTGACAGAGTTGTCAAGCAGCACAGAAATAAACTGCTCAGTGTGGTTTGCGATAGGTTACTATATGGAGATGGAAATGTCATTGGATTTCTAATCCAGACCAGGCTAGTGCTCTGGCAGCTGGTGGAAGTTAATAGCAATTAATAAAATATAGAGATCTAAAATCTTGAGTCAGTAATAATGACCTTGAAGCCAATGTCAATTATAAACACCAATTTGCTTCCCCAATGTACTTTCAGGAAGTGAATCTCCCGTGATTTCCTGCTCTGGCCTAAACGTGAATCCAGACACACTGACATGTGATAAACTCTTCAATGGTCTCTGAAATGGCCAAACGTGACACTCAATTGTATCAGACTGCTCCGAAGTCTTAAATGATAAAACTGGTCAGAACATCCGGCATCAGCTTCTGCATTAGAAAAGCGAAACACAGGCCTGTCAACACTGCAGAGACCTCCTTCCTAACATGTGAGAGCTTGTGACAACATTGACAGTGCTTATCCACAGATTACATAGAAACTTTGGAAAAGGCGTAGGTCATTCAACACAGTGACCCTCCTACGTTCGTGTCATGGCCGAGAATCTCCTCACTGCATTTCTCCTACAGCAGACTGAGATATATTGTGATTGATTCCGTCAAACAAATGTTTGAGATGTTTGCGAATAACTGGGACCCAAGGTCATAATACTGAGATACTCCACGAGCTTTCATCTCTAATTAAAGGATCCATTTATTCCTGTTTTTCCGGTCCAAGTGCTCCTTTGCTGGCCTGCTTTCTTTTTCTTATTTTCTCCTCCACTTTTCTTTTTGTAATTTACTCACCTAAAGCCGGAATCAGGGTTTGGACCTCAGGCTAAGGCCAATGCGGAGGAGAGTGAGTCCTTACTTTTCCGGAGTAAGCACATGACCTGGTATTGGCAGCTGCAACACCAGCAGAGTCAACGTGAGTGAGATAGGGCCCAGAAGCATAAGGTGATGCCTGAAGATTGGAGACGTGTTGTTGATTTGGTCCTGCACTGGTTGTGGAGAAGAGGATAGTGGAAGGCCATGATGTAACATCGATGAGATGGGCCCAGCAGTAAGAGACAGGTCTCTGACATTGGAATGGCCTGGCAGAGGAGACAATGAGCTGGTGATTGAGGAGTATCTGCCCAGTGGCAAAGATGGTGCCTGAGGATCGGAAACTTCGATGTTGCTGTGGTCTGCTGTATATGGGGTTGGAGCTGTCATGAAGGAGTTGAGTTACAGAGGTGGTCGATGATGAGGAGCTGTCTCACAACCCATAAACTCTCTTCAGGGTGTATCCTCTGTTTATTCCATTGTCTTTAATTATTCAAAATGGCACCATTTTGTGGTAACAAGTGAAAGCATTTCACTGTATTTTATAGTCTTTCTCCTGCAAAATACACCTGGTCATAAAATCAAAATCAAAAACTTTTACTCACTCTTTCCTCCCATTCTCTAACCATGTCCAAATATTTGCCACAATCCCAAAGGAATATGATTTTGCACACTGTGTTTGGGAATTCAGCAACAATCTTTCTGGAAATCCCCCTCGTAATCTTATCCTTGTGAATCACCTCTCCCTCAGTCTTCTCTGCTCCAAACTAAACAACCCGAACTTATCCTGCTTCTCTCCATAGTTGACATGCTCCATCCCAGGGGGCATCACGGTGAATCTCCTCTCCACCCCTCCACTACAATCACATCCTTCCTGCAATATGGCTCCCAGAACTACGCACAGTGTTCCAACATGGCCTAACCATAGATTTGTACAGCTTTTACAATCTATACATCGGTGAATGAAGGCTCTGCCTATGGTTCCCTCTGCCTTATTAACTAACGTATTAACCTCAGTCAAGAAGTATATTGCTGGAAAAGCACAGCAGATCAGCCAGCATCGGAGACGCAGGAAAGTCGACTTTTTGAGAATATGCTTTTCATCAGGAATGTGGCCACCAAATCCTGATAAAAAAGCTTATGATCGAAACATCGACTCTCCTGCTCCTTGCATGCTGCTTGACCGACTGTGTTTTACATGAACTACACTTCTTAATTTTGATCTCAAACATCTGCAGTCCTCATTTTTTTCCTAACCTATTACCATGTGCCGTCACACTCAGGGGTCTGTGGAGGAACACCCTCTCAGCTTCTTAGTGTGCTGCCATTCATTGTATACCCCCATGTTTGGTTCCTTCTTCCAAAGTGCATTACCACATGTTTATCAGGGTTTCATTCCATCTGATTAAATGACTATTCCATCTGTATCTTCCAGTAACATAAGGCCTTCCTCCCCAATGCCAACCACCCGGCCAAAATTTGTGTCAAATACAAACTTAATTAGCACACTACCTCACACACACACACCACCCCCGCTAACGCATTCACATTTATGAATACCACAAATAATAAGATACACTACACTGATCCCTGTGGTACATAGGGGACACTGGTCTCCAGTCACACAAACAGCCTTCCTCCACTACCCTCTGTCTCCTGCGAATAAGATAATTTTTGATGTAACTCACTAAGTTATCCTTGATATCATGACTTCTATTTTATCAGTTTCACATATGGGGCTCTGTCAAAGGTCTTGCTGAAAAACCACAAGAACAACTTGCTAAAAAATAGACAATAACACTCACTTGGTATGACTTCCCTCCTATGACGTCATGCTGACTCCCCCTGGTCAAACCTTGCCTCTGCAAATAGAGATAAATTTTCTCCTTTCTTATTTTCTCCAGCACTTGCCATAACACGGATCTAAAACTGACTGGTTAACAGTCAGTCTATTTTCACCATCATTCCTGTAAAGTGGGATCATATTCGTTGTTTTTCAATCATCTGGCAACTCCAACTTCCCTGTGGCCAGATTCGACTTAAAATTTTAGTCAGCGCCTTTTCTCCTTTGTCTCTAACGGCAACCTGTAATGCAACTTATCCAGACCTGGCAATCAGTCCAATTTTACACCAGACAAAGCCTCCAATCCCTGCTCCCATCTTATATCAGTCTGTTCAAGAGCTTCCCAATCTATCTTCTTGAATTCTGTCCCTGCATCCTCCTTCTCCAAGTAAAACAGATATCGAGCTTTCATGTAACAATCGATCAATGTTCTCCAGCTTTGCACAAAGAGTGCTCCCTTGGTCGCTAATCGGCCCTAGTTGTGTCCTGGTTATTCTGTTCCGATTGATATACATGGAAAACATCTTGGGGTTCTCCATAACCTTGCCTGGCAACCCTTCTCCATGCCCCTGTGTCAGTCCGTCTCTTTGTGTGAACTTTCTAAGCTTCACTGCAATCTCATTTCATTTTTGGCAATCACCGGAGAACACAAACTGAATTTCTCCATCAGTTAATCTTGCCTCTAATAAAATAGACATGACATTAACTGTTTAGTTTCTGTGTAATTTCCAATTCTCTGCAAGAAATTATCTTGTGTGGATATTCCCCAATCCACACGTGGCTTGACCTTCACCTTCCCATCAAGTATAGAGATAAGCGTTTGGACTTCCTAATGTATCTTTTTAGTTTGCATTCTTTTTTTATTATTTCATTATCAGTTCATTGGTCCTCAAATGTCTCTGAATCCATGGCTTACAACAATATCTGACAATTTCCGGAGCTGCTTCCTTTGATCTAATGCAATCTTTAACTTCTTTCGTTAACTACTGCTAAGTCACCTTACCCCTTTGCTGTTTGAACTGTGGTGGACATGTGTATATTGTACATTTTAAGGGGTTTATTTAAACAACAACCATTGCCTGTCTTCCAGTAAATCTTTTTCATGTACTTCTCCAATTCACTGAATCTAATTTTAGCCTCATACTTTGGTGAATTGCATGACTCAGGTTTATAACCACAGTTTCAAAAATAACTGGTTTGCTTTCAGATGTCATATATAATTCAATATATTATAACTACGATTCCTGAAACCTCCTTTTCAGCAGGGTGTTCAGTTAGCTCTTCTGATCACATAATATCATTTTCAAATCAGCCTCACTCTACCTCAGTACTCAACATACTGTTAAAGGAAACCATCTTAAATACGCCAATGAAATCAATTTTTCCAGCATTATTATTCACGTGGGTTAGCACAGTTTAGATGTAGCTTGAAACTGTTCATTATTACTGCGGTACCCACAAACCTGGATATCTAATTTCCTGTTTTATATCATACCCAACATTTCTATTGCAATTTTCACTTTGACATATAACTTCCATCAATCTTTTCTTCTCCTTGCTGTTCCTAAGCATCACCTTACTAGATTCTGTGGAATCTGAGTGATGTGGCCTCTCGAGAGATTAATGGTAGATTCAGATGATATATTTGTTGAAGCCTATTTGGACGTTGAGATAATCTCGTCACGTTATTTATTCTTCTCAATTGTTATTATGACATTTTCACCAGATCCCCCGTTATGCTGGTGGAGTAGAGAGGGACAATGATCTTTCAACAATGCTATGCCTTCCCCCAGACGGGTGAGACTGCTCTACCCTGGGCGGAAACTTTACAGCAGGTTGGTAAAGTGTTGCAGATACTGTACAGGATCTTAATCAGATCACATCTGGAGTAGTGTGTACAGATTCTTCCTCACTGAAGAAAGGATATTGTTATATTGGAAGCAGATCAGAGATGCTTCCTTCAACTGATTCCTGCAATGAAGTGGTTAACACACAACGAAAGGATTATCAGGATGATCCAATATGCATTAGAGTTTACAAGAATGAAAGATGACTTTATTTTTACATAGAACACTGAAAAGAGTCCACAACAGAAGCCCATTCCACTTATCCAGCCTGTAACACAGGAACAGCAGAATGATATTCAGGCCTTCGACGCTTTTACACCAGAACAGGACGAGGTTATTCAGCCACTGGAGCCTGATATACAGTTACAAGAGAGGGCTAATCAGCCCCTCGAGTCTATAACACTGCATGCAGAGTAAGCCATGAGGCACCAGCATCCTGTTATGCAGCAACAGAATCAGTCCATTCAGCCTCCTCAAGTCCCTAACACAGGAACTGGAAGAGATTGGTCCACTAGAATAACAGGAGGCCATTCAGCACGAGAAATAAAGAAGGAGATACAATTATTTGAGACTTGTTATGGAAAGGTGGAGGCAATTCACCCATGTGTCTGTTGTATCTGAACAGGAGGAGACAAATCACTCCTTCGATCCCATTTCAGGAATGCAGGAGGTGATGTTCAGTATCTCGAGCCTGTTGTGAAGGAATATGAGGAGACCCATTCAGCCCCTCAAAATGTTGTAAAGCAACAGGAAGATTTCACAATCCCTCAGACTTCTGGCGTATTATCAGGAGGAGGAGAAGCAGATTTTGAATCTGTAAATCAGGACATTCCGGCCATCGAGTCGATAATGTAGGAACACCATGGGAATATTCCGCCCATTGAGTGTATAAACAAGGAACTGAGTGAATCCATTTAGACACTCATGCCTATTACACAGCAATTGGACCAGATCTTTTAAAGCGTTGTGCCTGTTTACAAGAACATGAGAAAGGATCGTAGAGGTTACAAAAAGTTAGGAATTAAGATAATCAGCTTCACTTGTCACTAAAAGGTTGTGAGCAAACTGTTGGGAATTATGGAAAATTGTGAGAATCCATTATTAATTAATTAACAACAGGGGATTTACAAAGTAAAACCTGAATGCATCAGAATCAGCATGTTTTTTTTTAAGAATTTGTTGGCTCGAATTTTTAAAGATGTGATAAGCAAAGTAGACAATAGGAATCCTGGAAAAGTAAAGTACCTGGACTTTGAAAAGGCATTGATTAAACACTGCGCAAAATATTAAGCTGTAAAATAAGAGGACATGGGTTTGGGAGAAGGTTATTCACCTGGATAGAGGGCTGGTGAGCCAATAAAATGCAGAGAGAGGTGGAATAGTTGTTTCGTTAGTGTTTGGCAACTTTTGGAGTTCCATAGAGCTCAGACCACATGACCCGACAATTTACCATCCATTGTATTACTTGCATGAGAGGAGAGAAAACACGACAGCCACATTTTCAGTTGATACTAAAACAAATGGAAAAGTAGGTTGATGTCATGAAGATGTAGAAAAAACTACAAATGGACATGAAAAGTTTCGATGAATGTGCCAACATCTGGCAGCTAAAATGTAACATGGATAATATGGGATTAAACATTTTGATCAGAGGAATTCAACATGTTATGGAAATGGAGAGAAACGTCAGAGTGCTTTCGTGCAGAGGCATGTGGGTGTCCATGTGCGGACCACAGAAAACTCACATGCAGGTAAAGCAGGGAGTTGGAAAGGCAAGTGCAATTTCAGCATTTTCTTGTAAAGGAACAGGGTATAAAAGGAGGGAAGAAATACTGCAACTCTGCAAGGTATTAGTGAGACGGTAACTGACGTCCTGTGTTCAGGTTTGTTGTCTTGACTGCAGGATGGATATTGTTACAACGAAGGCAGTTCAGAACAAGTACATTAGATTGATTCCAGAGATGAATTTGTCATTTGAAGCAAGTTTGAGCAGTTCAGGCCGATGCACTCTGGGATTAGAAGAATGGGAGGAGACCTCATTGAGGCCTGGAGGATGTTAAAGGTGATTGACAATGTCGGTATTGAGGGGAAATTTCCTCAAGTGGGGCAAACTAGAACAATAGATCATAGTTTTAGGATTAGGCTGAGCATATTTTAAATGGGGTGAAGAGAAATTGCTTCTCTCAATGGGTTGTGAATCTGTATAATTTATTGCCCTAGTGTGCAGGGGATGCTGGGACATTGAGTAAATGAATGGATATGGTGAGCAGGCAGGGAAATGGAACTGAACCGGCGATGACAACAGCCATGATTGTATTTAATGGCGGAACAGGCTTCAGGGGTTGAATTGTTCCTCGTTCTTATTCAACCCTTCTACTGTGCTCCAAAGGAACGGGGAAGGACTGGTTTTCTATCAGGAAGCAGGCACTATGGATAAATCAGTCTTAATCAGTTTGATAGAACGTAACCAGTGGAGTCACACAGGGACAACTGCTGCGTCCTCAACTCTTTACAATCGATGACAATGATCAGGACGATAGAACAGATATACTACTACTAAGTTTGGTGATGTCACTAAGGTAAGCAAGACATTAAGTTATCAACAGAATGTGGAGAAAGTCTGCAAATTGATGTGTACAGGTAAAGTAAATGATTAATACTTTATCAAGTGGAATATAACGGAATGTATAACCTGCCAGCATTTTCAGGAAGAATCAAAGGCAGTATGTTACTGAAATGGAGAGGGATTACACGGCATAGTCATACTGTGTGTTCTTGGGGATTCACTCTAACCCATTCAGATATGGGAGTGTGGCTCCATCTCCCTGATGGTCTGTTCCCTGACATTCCCAGTGGTCCTATAGCTCTCAGTACACACAGGATATTTCGATGTAGTTGGTTGGCAGTGGGGAATGGTGAAGAAGTGGGTGTTTTGAGCCGTGTATCAAGGTGACAGCCTTCAGCCAAGAGGCTACCCTTTCTTTCCGAATGAAGACCAATGACGATTGGAATGGCTGACTGCTTCTGAGTGAAGAGGTGGTGGCTACTGCCAGGACATTTGGTATTCACCAACATGATGTACTATGCATGGGCCCACTGTAACATTAATGGGGTGCGTTCCTTCAGTTCCTGTAGCTCTCTTCATTAACATGGGGAGCCCACAGAGTCATGTACATCATTGGGAATCCTGCTATATGGAGATTATATGGATAAACCCTGCAGTTCTCTGCTGAGAGAGAAAACCATCAGCTCATCCACCACATATATCCTACTTTTCCGAATGTTGATATTGATGGAAACATACTGGAAGATGATTGATATGTCACCTAGTCCTATCTGGACAGTTCCAGAACATAGAAGCTGAATGAAACAGTGACTCTAACAGCCACTGGCAGCATCGCTCTTCCCCGGTGTGAAGCTGCAGCTTGTGTTGTAGGAGGTGACACCGCTTTGTGACCAGCTCCTTGTTCAGTCAGGGAACCCTCACAATCTGCTCCTGGGTTAAGTGTAGCTTGGGAAGATGTTCCTGGAAAACTCGGGGTGGACACCGCAGATCCCTTTCCCCACATACATACACTGTGTGGTTTAAGAGCTTCCCCTCTCTGCAGTCTCTGCTCCATTTGTTGTTCATGTTACACACCCAGATACTGTAACTACATTCCCCATGCTCCATCCAGAATTGGGTCACCAAATCCTCAGGTCTCCCTGAATCGGAGGCAAATCACAGCACAATCTCCAGCAAATGATCCCCAGCCCTTCCACTAACTTTTCGATAGCAGTGGACAGTTGAAGCCCCTCAGCTACAAGTGTTATAGACCACACCAGACCCTGTCAAAATATTTTAGGCAGGCAGCCTCGACCTTAACATTTTCTTATTTTAAATGTAGATGTGAACTGTATGTTCCAGATGTGTTATGACTGGTCAGCCCACTCAACGTTATGCAAAATGCAATCCATTCAAAAGCATTAGTTAAAACACAATCAAAGAGAAGAACAATTTGTGATAGCTTCTCTCAAGGAACACCTATGCAAACAACAGATACGGTGCCTGCTACTAATTAACTGAGCGAATACAGGAATATTCCATAAACACACCCCCTGGCAAAAAAGGTAAATTCAGACACAAAATCTTTTGTGCAGTTCTCCAATCCAGGAGGAAGCAACTTTAAAAGAGTTTTCAGAGAGAATAGCAGCAAGGTATGATGTATTGAAACTTCCAACCCTTGTGGGACCCCGAGCAGCTTCTGAATGCTGCAGCTTAAATCAAAACGAGATATCTGGTCTGTGAGAGTTGGCCGCTGCCCTTTCATTGTTCCCACCTTTTTAATAAAACCTAAATGCCTTTTCAGTTATGTACTTAAGCTGTTTTCAGGCAGCAATTCGGAATCTCTTCCTTTAAGACCTATTTTCGTGAAAAAAGAGAGAAAATAGCCTTTTTTAAAATGACAGTATCGTCACAACTCCCCGTTTGAAAAAAAACAATATAAAAAGATAGCCTCATTTTAAACCCTCTGTTCTTGCTGTTTCAGTAGGTTACAATACATATATATTTCATTGACATTAAGCATGCAAACATTCAAAACTCCGTTCTATTTCAGTCAGTTTACTTCTACCACAGAATGCCTCTGTTTTTCTTCATTCAAGTCTCGACAACTTGTCAGCATGTATGCTTTCTCGACCTGTAACTTGTATAAATTCCAATTTGAATGGCAAAAATGATAAATCTATCCGAACAGACTGGGAGTTTCCTCCCTAAAGACTTCTCTAAAAACGTTCAGGCGTTGTGATCTCTCTCTCTCTCTCTCTCTCTCTCTCTCTCTGTGTATATATATATATATATATATATCTGAGATACGTTATGGGCAATGTAAATCCTTAAATGTTGTAACGCCAACACCAAGCTCAAGGCGTCCATCCCAATTGTTAAATATTTCTGTTGCTGGTTCCATCGGACACTGCAACCACACGTTACATTATTGAGCACTTCTCATCTCTCCAATTGTCCTCTGAATGAAATATCTCCTCATGCCTCAGCTTAAATGATTTACATACTTCTGTACCTCTTAATGCTGTAATTCCTTCACCTGCTACTCCTGGTGTAAGCCAATAACCCTTACACATAGGTATATATTTTAAGATCTTGCACATTCTTCTCAAGCCTTTCCAGATGTCAAACATTGATTTATAGACCAACTGATAATCATTAACCTTTTCAGATTCTAATCATGACATTTCAACTCTCTATTCTTCCACACGAGTTCTCACGACTGCAGGAAGTGAGTTTTTGAACTCGTCCAAAGTAAGAATCTCTCTCGCAGTTTAATAATACCCTGACTCACCTTTCAAAATTACTTTGTTTAATCCTTTCAACTCAATTACATTTAACCAGGGACGTAATTATAGATTCTAAAACACTGTCAGTAGGCTTCTGGCACAAGCTCATATACACTTCAGATGGCTTACTTCACCTCCTCATACTGACCAGATACTCCTCCGATGGGGATGCAAATACCTCACTCCTTATATTAGCCAGCTTTGTTTGGATCAACTAAATCCACATGGTTTCTGGTCAGTGCATCCGTTTAGCCACTTTCTCAAATGAAATTGAAAAGACTTCTACATCCTTCCAATCAAATGTAGACAATGCCTGGACGTATTTAAACAGATCCCCGTCAGGACTTTGGCTACCATAGAGTTGCACATCCTCACTATCTTCCTCATCCAGCCTACCGTCTCCCTTCATCTCAACCCTACATGGTCGACTTTCCTCTCAAATTGCGAACATTTGAAGTTGAAACTCTCTTGCCTTTTGCTTTTTTTTTTCTTTCTTGTTTCTTCCTCTGCTTTTCTTTTAATTCTACTTTTAATCATATTTCAAACTGCCCCAATTTCTTTTTGTGTTCAAGCTGCCTCATCTGCAAATGAATTCCAGCCATTTCCCAAGATTCTCATGTGTTTCCAACAAAATTTAAATGCCAAGGTACAGCTGTAATTATCTCTCCTTTTCTCACAGACAAACACAAACCCAACTCCAGCTTGTATGCTAATTCTAAAAGCTTTGCCTTTTGTAAAATCTCAAACTTCACTTCTACTACACCCAGAGAAGTCTTTGAGACAGAAATAGCCATTGCTACACAAAGCACTGTACAAACCAACCGAATTCAACACCCACCCCAAAAGACGCTGCATTTGAGCCCAAAAATCTCCCTGTGCATATTCTTCCCGTCCCCGCATTGGTTTTCTCCAGGTGTGCCATTTTCTTCCCACAACCTAAAGAAATGCAGGTTCGGTGAAATTGCCATGCTAAATTGCTGGTACTGTTCAACGATGTGTAGGTTAGTTGCACTCGTCAGGGGTAAATATAGAATAATGGAGAGGGGAATGCCTCTTGGTAATTTACTTTTCGGAGGGGTGGTGTTGAGTTGATGGGCCAAATGACCTGCTTCCACACTGTAAGAATTCTAATCCTGAAGCCAATTTGGGATTATCGATTTCGAACCGGACAAGTGTCCCCAGTTTGCTGTGGAACAGAGCAGGCTGACTTAAAATACTTTAAGATGGTAGCCTGGAAGCCAACCCTGTCTTAGGTTAGATTCCCAACTGTATGGAAACAGACCGTACGGCCCAACAAGTCCACACTGACCCACGGAAGATCAAACCACCTAACCCCACTCCTTGACACCATATTTGCCACTGACTAATGCACCTAACACTATGGACAATTTCTCATGTCCAATTCACCTGACCTGCACATCTTTGGATTGTGGGAGGAAACCAGAGCACCCAGAGGAAACCCATGCAGACACAGCTAGAATGTGCAAACTCCACACAGTCATACCTGAGAATTGAATCTGCGTCCCTGGTGCTGTGAGTCTGCAGGGCTAACCACTGAGATACTGTGCCGTCCCACTACCTTACAGTAAATGCAGTTGTCAAATGGGTGTTCCAGATGTGATGCGGCTGGTCAAACCACGTAACTTTACGCAAAACACAATTTAGTTAAACTCTCTAAGAAAAATGCTTACAAAAAGAAGAGAAGTTTATAATGCCTTTACTGGGAATTTTAACAGAATAATAGATACAGTACGTCTACTAAAAAACTGTTCCAATGTACTAACATCCCATAAACTCAGCCCTTGGCAAAAAGGCACAAGCAAGGTCAATCAGTCTCGCACGCGGTTCTCCAATCCAGGAGGACACAGCATAGGCAAGTTTTAGAGAGAAAAGCAGTGAGGGATCATTTACTGAAGCATCCAACCTATCTCCGACTGCAAGCACCTGGTGACTGTTATAGCTCAGAAAAACTGGAAAGCCTGGTCTGTGAGAGCCGGCCATTGTTATCATTATTAATGTAAAAAAAAAATGACAAGCCTCCTAAGTTATTTACTTCAGCTTTTTGCAGTCGACAGTACGGAATTTAAGAGCTCTCTTCAAAGAAAATGAGACAATAACCTTTTTTAAAAAGTGACAGCATTGTCAGAGATGTTCGATACCTGGCCCTTTACAATAATGCTCAAGGGGATTTTTCATGTTTCTAGCCACACGATCAATTCAGAGGGACAAACACAGACGTCAGATGTTCAGTAGACAGACGCAGACCATCTTTCAAAGACGTGAGCCAAAGCAGCTGAAACCTATCCAACATGGAGTACCACACAGTACACACTGGGAAGTGAACGACATCCCGATACACACCCCAACCCCGGAACATGGAACACCATACGGGACACACCGAGAAGTGAACAGCAGCCACTCACACATCCCCACCCCCGACATGGAACACACCGGGAAGTGATCAAGAACCCGACAGACACCCCGACTCCTGAACATGGAACACCACATGGGACATATCGGGAAGTGAACAACAGCACGACTCACATTCCCAGTCCATGGAACATCACATGGGACACACCGGGAAGTGAAGAACAACCCGAAACACAAACCCCTGTCCATGGAGCATCACATAGAACACATCGGGAAGTGAACAACAGTCCAGCGCACAGAACTCTGTCCATGGAGCATCACATAGAGCACATCAGGAAGTGAACAACAGTCAGACCTTTACATCGAACACCACATGGGGCACACGGGAAGTGAACAACAGCCCTACACACACACCCTTGTCTATGGAACACACACATGGGACACACTGGGAAGTGGACAAAAGCACAAGACACACGATTTCACTGTTTTGGAACTTCACAACGTCAGCACTCTAGATACTAGAGAGGCAAAAACCAAGGCCAGGAAAAGGTACAGAGGGACAGAACGATTCACATTAAAGACAGAAACAGATAGTTAATTAACTGTGAGCATGTTGCGGAAATAAAGAGAAAAAGACTGGGTAATGTGACTAACTGGAGGATTGACTCTGAGAGAGCAAAATTACAACAATGAGAATATTGAAAAAAGGTATTTTCAGATCAGCTGAAATGGTTTGTTTAATCAAATTCTAAATTGGCTTCACAGAACACTTCACGCAACATAAACTGTGAGAAAATGACAGACTAACACGGAGAGGTGTGTAGACCATGCTAGTGCCCAGTAAACTGGATTATCTGCCCTGCATGGGGAATATTGGAAACTTTCACTATCATATAAGAACGATACACATATCAAATACACAGAGCAGGAAAAGATTTCTATCTCCATTAGACCAGTATACGATGTGAGTGCGCACATGTGTATGCGGGCGGTGGGGGGCGTGCATTTGGGGTGGTTGAAGGTGAAAATCATTGCATGAGAGAAAATACAGTGAAAGGAAACCAGATTAAATATGAACAACCGTCAGGGATTTGGATAATCGACAGAAAAACTGAGGGATGTTTCATGGATAGATGAAACATAGCGATATGGATCAGCTTGTTCAGGAACGTCAGTTAGATGGGATTTTTGTCTGAGTCCGAATCAGATTTGTTTCTGCAGGTTTCAAACCGAAAGTGTCAGCAGCAGTTTGTTGTCATCATTAAGTCTGTATTTCACGGCTCAAGGTTCAAACAGCAGATGAGTTTCGTCAGTGAAGTACATTCTGGAGAAGTGAGTAATTAAAATTAATAATGGTCAGGACATGGTGTCAGGAATCAGCTCATGGCCAAAAGGATCACCAAAGTTGTGAGTCGTCTTTGTCAAACACCACCTGCAAGTTCCCCTCCAAGACACTCACCACTCTGACTTGGAAGTATACCGGTGAGCCTTCACAGTCGTTGGGTCGGAATCCTGGAATTCCTTCCCTAAGGGCATTATGGGTCAACCCACAGCAAGTGGATTGCAGCGATTCAAGAAGGCAGCTCACCACCACCTGCTCAAGGGCAAATAGGAATGGGCTGTCAATGTTGGCCAGCCAGGGATCCCCAAGTCCAAGAATTGAATTTAAAAAAAGATATTGGCCAGGTATGGGATGGATTCCCTGGAGGGAAATGGAGTTTGTAAACATAATAGAGGGGAATGACCTCCACGGTCCCAATATTTAAATATCAAGGATAGTGAGACAATGGTTCACATCTGAAACTGAGTATGTCAACACAGAGACCCATGGGTAACACTGCCAGAAGCAAGGAGAGAGAAAGTAATTGAACAAGTTCCCTGATGCAGTTATTAGTGATCTGTGGAGTCAATATCTGGATTCAGAGTCTCAACATGAACAATAATAGTCACAAGAAATGAAGACTATATGAAAGAACATTAACGCAGTCATAACTGGTTTCGAGAAAAAAAAAACTTAGCTGGACGGTGAGACTTACCAGGGACACCAACGATAGACAGGAAAGGATAATAAAAATATTGAATAATGCGAAGAGCAAAATAGATCCGCAATGATAATGACAGCCAATCATAATATAGTGAAAGGGATGAAATAAGATCGGATAAACCCCTGTCCATTGATGGAACATTCCAGACTAATGTTCTCAGGATATGATCGCTCCTCCCCTTGTCCATCTAGACCTCGTTATCCCTGTTAGTGCTGTCGATGATGCTCCCGCTCATACTATGGGAAAACACATTGAACGATTCCCATTTATCATTAAAAGATGGAAACTCTCCACTGAGATAATTAGAGTCTATGGAGACGAACATTAATCACAGTCACCGAACAAACAGGTTCAGTTAACCCCTTCCTTACATAACATTTCATATCGTAATAAAAGAGAATATTTACTAAGTCTCGATGGAATGGATGAGGGTTACTGACGGACGGACTATAAATATTCCTTTTATTTCAAATTTTTCCTTGTACGTGGGAGTATTGCCAGAGCACTGCGGGGCTGTATATGTCCCACTCTGTTTATAATGGAGACAGTGATAAAATAACAGAGCAGCTGCATAAGATGTCTGCTGGGGAAATTTCTGGATACATTAACGCAAGGGAGAAAGTGAGGATTGCAGATGCTAGAGGTCAGAGTCAAGAAAGTGGTGCTGGAAAAGCACAGCAGGTCAGGCAGCATCAGAGGAGCATTGACATTTCTTGTGTAAGCCCTTCATCAGGAATGAGGCTTGTGGTCCAAGCGAAATGAGAGATAATTGAGAAAGTGATGGGGTTGGGGAAGGTAGCTGATAATTTGATAGGTAGATGAAGGAAGGGTTGGAGATGATATGTTGGAGAGGAGGGTGGGGCAGAGAGATGGGAAGGAAGTTGGACAGGTAGGATGCGGCGGTGCTGAGTTGGAAGGTTGAAACTGGGATAAGTTAGAGGGAGGGTAAATGAGAAAACTGGTGAATCCACATTGATCCTATGTGGTTGCAGGGTCCCAAGGCAAAAGTTAAGTCTTTCTTCCTCCAGGCGTCGGGTAGTTAAGATTTGGTGGTGGAGAAGGCCCAGGACCTGCATGTCCATGGCGGAGTGGGAGGGGGAGTTAAAGTGTTCAGCCATGGGGTGGTGGGGTTGGTTGGTGCGGGTGTCCCAGAGGATGTTCTCTGAAGTGTTCCACACATTGGCGTTCGGTCTCCCCAGTATCGAGGAGACATCAGGAGCAAAGGGTAGTGTAGGCAACGTGTGTGGAAATGCAGGTAAAACTCCGAAGGATGTGGAAGGATTTTATGGGATCTCGGACAGAGATGAGGGGGAGGTGAGGGTGCAGCTTTTCTAATTCTTGCGGTGGCTGGGGAAGGTGCCAGGAGTGGGGGGTGGGTTGTTGGTTGGCGTGAACCTGACAAAGGGGTCACGCCAGGAATGTTCTTTATGGAATGCAGATCGGGGTGGGAAGGGAAATATATCCATGGTGGTGGGGGCCTATTTGTGTGTGGCGCAAATGTGGGAGGATAATGCATTGTATCGAGAATTTTGGCGGGATGTTCTTTACCTGTTGAGTTTGGAGTGGTGATTGTTGAAGGCAGAGGTATGGGAAGTGGATGAGATGCTCTGGATGGCACAATTGACCATGTGAGAAGGGAAATTACTGTCTTTGAAGAAGGAGGCCATCTGGGATTTACACTGGGTTAAGAGCGTGGTCCTGAAAAGCAGAACGTGTCAGGCAGCATCCGAGGTGCAGGAAAATTCGACGTTTTGGGCAAAAGTCCTTAATCAGGAACAGCGCTTTTGCACGAAACATTGACTCTCTTACTCCTCGGATGCTGCCTGACTTGATGTGCTTTTCAAGCACCACACTCTCGACTGTAATCTCCCGTATCTGCAATATTCACTTTCGCCTACACGCTATGTTCAGCCAGTTCTGTAATACTACCTTTAATTTTGTTCTCACTGCTGTAGGAAATATGTTTTTAAGCTAGAAAGCGTGCCAAAAAGATTTTCAAGTATATTGACAGTGTTGGGTGGGGCGGTGGTGGCTAATGATATTGAGCTACACGGAGAGTAGTAAATGAGAAAATGGGCTGGGACTATATATACCTGGAGTTTGTTTCTGAAGAGTGACCTTATTGAGGTTTATCGTGGTTAATCCTGGTGCTCGAGGGTGAGCTATGCCAAAGGCCAAGGAAATAGTCAGCACAATTATTCACATTAAAACTGGACAATTACTCATCGACAACATGTTGCCAAATGATAGAGGTAGACTGAAGAATTGGACTGGCCGGAGGAGTCAGAATTTGGACGGTCCAATCACATGAATGAGAATAAAAGTAAAGGCATTGCCATATCACCTGAAAGGATTACTTATATCACATTCTCAATCCACCTCAGCGAACCAGACCAGCCACCATACACCCAGAGGAGATATTTGTTCGGCTTGGAGCACTGCGCAGTCCAGGCTAGTGTACTGCTGAACAGCACCCTGCAATCAGTCTAGAGCGGAACTCTGGGCACACTGTAGCAGTGCAATGATCTATAAACCCAGATGATATATGTGTTCAGCAGGAAGCACTGTGCAGACCGGGTTGGTGCACAGTGCAATGCAACCACAATTTACTCAGAGTAGGCAGACCACAGCAGTGCATTGATTTATAAACCAAGATGAGAAATGCGACCAGGCTGTGGAACTGTGTCCATCATCTCAGTGCATTGCTCAGTAGGACTGTGTTAGATCACTGCCCCAGTGTGGGGAAACTTGCAGCTCATGCTGCAAGTAACAGTATGTACAGCTCCAATCCATTTACAGCTCCATATATTCATTGTATCTTGACACAGAGGTGCGGTGGGTGTGAACATCACAACCAGAGAGAAATGGCGGGGAATCAGTTTAAGAATCAACAAGTGGGAGGGGTATGGGTAATATACAGAGAGAGCGAGATTGAGAGACAATGTCGGGAAGGATGTGTTCCCAGGATCCAGAATTCTGAAATGAAGATATTTCAACGGTCCTGCAACATGAGCCAGAGTTTCCAGGAATGGTGGGTGAATGGGATATTGGTGTGAGTTCAGATGATGAAGAGTATTGGATGAGCATTTGTTTGGCAGCTTTGTAACTGTGAGTAGGGTCAGCAGAATCTTCGACACGTTGGGCTGCATCTAACAATAATTTATCACAGTGACATTTTCACTGAGTATGACTGAAGGATTTTCTGTATTAGACTGAGCTAGTTTCCTGTTGATATCTCAACGAACTCACCTCATTAACTACCTATCCCACCCCATGGCATCCCTCTCATTCAATGCCAGCTCGATTTTCCTTCATGGTTGGAGGTACTCATGAACGTCCACATAACGTTCGATATTCCGTGATCCCTGGCCATCTTCAAAAGGCCAAAGGGCACACGTTTCTGCTTTCTCCGGTTGGAGCTGCCCTGCACAGTTTACCCTGTGCATGGCAGATAACGGTTTGTCAACAGAGTCACGGAAGTCCTGGTGAATGGGCTAGTACAGAGGATGACCATTCTCTTCCCATGTGGGCCACACTACCAGACGCATCTAGCTTGGTCTGAACTCACCACCCAATTCAGTACAGTTTCTGTGGTCTGAAGAAAGGTCCAGCAATACAGGACAACAACCTTCCCGGTTCTGTCAGGACAAGGATCACCGTATTCTCTCTGCTTCCTCATACTCACTGCATATCTGTTATAACACCGACCCCTGAACAAGGTTCATGCTCTACCACTCTCACTCCTGCCAGCAGTCTCCCTTTCTCTCTCTCTCCCTCCACTTTCCCCCCCCACCCCCCACACCAATAAAGCTGCATAGATAAAACAGTGTGGACTGACTCCCTCCGGACACCTCACCATGTCCCTCACCTATACCAGCACGAACAGCAGGGCCACCCACTCCCACCCTTCTCCCTCCCTTTCTCACATTCCAGGAGAAACAGCCTGAAATAGGA
Source organism: Hemiscyllium ocellatum (assembly GCF_020745735.1). Classification (NCBI taxonomy): domain Eukaryota; kingdom Metazoa; phylum Chordata; class Chondrichthyes; order Orectolobiformes; family Hemiscylliidae; genus Hemiscyllium; species Hemiscyllium ocellatum. The sequence continues at coordinate 158,124 of NW_026868960.1, forward strand.
CAGTATGGGCCAAGTCGGGTGTGGCTTATGTGTAGTGCCTGAGATACATTCCATCACCCCCACACGACACGTGGGGAGGACTCTGATAGGAGCATCAGAGGACCAAGATGCCTCGTGTGGAGATTCTGAAACATCCACGTCCCACCAAACAAGTAAGGAGCAATGCTCAGTGAAGGGCATTTCTCACTTAAAACCCACTGGCAGTTCTGTTCACCCCAACACAACATAAAATCCATGGCCATCTCCCTTTTAGGTTGAGCTGGTAAAAATGAATCCCCAAGGTCTCGGTGGGCAGAAGCGTGGGCTCACAACACATCATCACCACCACCTCCCAGGAAGGGAGCACAGAGGCTTCCTCCTCCACCTCCTCCTGTAAACAGCTCAGATACTGAAACCAATCTGTAATATTTTGTGCTCTCCCCACTTGTCCTGACATCTTCAATAATCTGTGCTCATATACACGCAGTGCCCTCTGCTCCAACACCCCTTTATAGTGGTACAGAATGTATTGTATTAATTTCAGAATTATTCCTAGCAAGTGCATCACCTCACACTGCACCTCACATTGACTCTGATCTCCCACAAACCTCAAACTTACACCAATGTGTCACTGTTCTGCTGGAGTTCCACGCTGATCTCCACGAACTTTATAATTCATCTAGGTTTGGTATCTATCTGCAAACACTGAAATTGTCCTACAGTCACACTCCACACAGAAATATTGACTCACTCACTATTGTGAACATGTACAATACTAACACACTCCCTGAAGACAGACCTAAATACTGGCAAACACCAGACAGAATAATTGAAATATTGACAAGGCTAGCATGGAGCAAGAGAACTACTGACAGACACTCCATGTCTCTATGTGTTTCTGTGTATTAGTGAGTGTCTCTATGACTCGGCATTAGTGTGAATCTATCTGTGTACATCAGTGTTAAGCAAGTCTGCAGTGTCTATGGTGCTTACAATGATGTAGTATCCCCCAGATACGAGTCCCGATGAATGGTCCTTTCACTTTTGTCCACAGATGCTGTCAGACTGGCTGAGCTTTCTGTTGCTGTCAGTCTCTGCTGGCCTCCCATACAACTGTACAGGTGGGAATGGAGGGTGAAAATCATCAGAGATTCAGTTTGGGAGGGACAGAGGGAGGGTAGCAGCTCACAGCACCATCGAAACACAGGCAGACACACACACACAAACACACACACATAGATATACAGAAACACACCGACACACAGACACACACGCACGCACACAAATAGACATGCACACAGAGACACACACACACAGCGTCAAAAACAGATACATGCACACACTAACAGAAACAAAAACACACGCAGACACACATACAGCTGCACACAGACATACACACACACACTCACAGGAACCCCCCCACACACAGACACAACCACACAAACACACACACACAGATGCAGAATGACACAGACGCACAAGCCGATACACAGAAACATACATACGCCGACTGACATACATGCACACACTCGTGTCCCTGAGCCCTACATTCTGATGTTCCATTCAGCCCTTTGGACCTGCTACACAGGGGTAGATCGAGACCACTCCGATGGTTAGGTGTAGTTTCAGAAATGTACTTGGAAAATTCTGGCTGGTTCAGAAAGTGAACCGCCACCCCCAATCCATCTTTCCAGGCTTCCCTTCCTTTGGTCAGAAAAGAACTGGAGCCGAAAAATCTGAAGTTACAAGGGAGCAGCTTATTTTGGAACAGCACTGAGGCAGAGCTGGAGATATTATAGTGGGGGGTGTAGGCAGGGTTGATAATAGAGAGAATATAGAGACATAATACAGTTCAGGGCAAAAGGAAAACTCGTGTCTGAACAGTCTTGTTCCTTCTTAGATGTTTATGAGTGAGGATAGGAAAATTGATAGAAATGAAGTGGAATTTGTGAATGAAGCTGAGATAACAGGTTTTGTATTTGTTAAATATAAATAACAGAAATAGCAATAATCTTCACCATCGCTAATAGAATTGACAGAAATAGGCTTACCAGGGACAACAATAATAGCGAGTATAGGATAGTAAACTGCCTGAATAATCATTAGGACGGGTCGTATCCGCAACTCTAACCATGCCCAATCCCGAGAAAGCAAGTATAGACCAAAGGATAAACTACTGTCCATTGTTGGAACATTCGAGTCTAATCTTCTCAGATTCTTTGCCATTGTTGGAACATTCCAGTCTGTTGTTCTAAGAGTCTCTTCCTCTCCCTCTCCCTGCAGCTGCTGACCCCAATCATCTTGAGGATGACGCTGCCGCTGATACCAAAGAATAACAGGTTGAACGAAACCCCTTACTAATGGAAGAGGAACACCCTTCAATGACACAGTTAGTATCCATGGAGACTGACATCAATCACAGTCAATGTACAAGCAGCTCCAGTTTACCCTTTCACTACAATCCTTATAAGTCACAATAATATTTGGTCTATTTGGGATGTTGACATCGTTGAATATTGGGCTAATAACATCATCTCCAATTGTAAAGTTAGTGGTGAGACAGAGAGATGATGCATTCTATTCACTAGCTCGATGATCCTACGATGTTTTGGCAGGGTAGGAATTGCTGGGCTCCCAAGGCCGGCTGTGTCTGATGACCAGGCCTGCTGTATCCTTTCGTTTTATTTATTTATGTTTAACTTTGACATTTATCTTACCATCATTTAACGGCTTAGGTGGGTTTAGGTATTTCTGAGAGGGTCCTACAGTGCCATAAACAGTGTAATTACAGTCCATGCCTCGTGGTCCTTGCAGTTGCGGCCTGGTCCTGTGGAGTGACGGTCAAGCTGTCACGGAACCAGGATTCTTCGTTTCACCTTTCCCTAGTTATTGCTAGGGTCTCAGCAGGATTGGAAAGCTGGAAATCTTTCCCAGGTGCTACACTCTCTCTGAGATTTCTCTCAGAATTGTCTTTTTGATGTTCCTTCCTCCTGCATTGGAGAACTGCAGGTGATACAATCCGTTTCCTGAACTTTTTGTTTGATAAATGTGTATTTATAGGATGTTACCATATTGGAACAGTTATTGTTTAGGAGTTAAACACTCTATTATTCTGCTTTTTTGTGTTTTGTCAGCAGTGGTTGAATGAATTGTGTTTTGATTAATGTCGAATATTTTCACAAAGCGAATTGCATCTGAAACACAGCATCTCACGTTTATCTTTAAAATAAGAAAATGTTCCGGACAAGACTACCTTCGTCATATATTTTGAGATGTGTCTGCTCAGATCCATAACAAAAAGGACAGATACTCACATTTCAATTGGCTAATTACTTAACGAACAACATGTTGCAGAAACACGAGATTTGAAAGCGGAATGCGCCATGCTGGAGGAGTGATAGATCTATCAAGAATTATATCTCACATTTAATCCACCTCACAGTTCCAGCACAGACCGTATAAGCCCAGATGAGATATCTACTTAACATAGACCACTGTGCAGACCAGGTTCAGTACAACCCAGCAGTCAATCCAGAATGGAATATAGCACAGGTCTCTCCAGTCCACTAGCTATCTGTCCAACACGTGGAGCAGTACAGTACGCACCGATGCATTGATTCAGAAACACTGGTGAAATGGTCTGTCCAACATGGGGTGATATGTAGCCAACACCAGTGTCTTGCTCTATCGACGTGGACAAGGCGTCTGTACGGTATGGGTAGCTGTGCAGTGAATGGATCTGTAAACCTGGAACAGTTACCGTCAAAGCAGCTGTTTTCACCTCTCCAGTACATTGCTCATTAACACTGTGTTATATCACTGCCCATAGTGAAGAAACGTGTAGCCCATGCTGGAAGTGACAAGATGTGCAGCTCCCATCAACTTACAGCCCCATATGTCCATTGTGCCATGACAAGGGGGTGCTGTGGGTGTGAACGTCACTGCCAGAGAGAGATGGCAGGGGAGTCAGTTTAAATATCAACAAACAAAATATTTTTGGGTAAAAAAGGGGAAGGGAGATTGAAAGACAATTTCATGGAAGATCACAGGTTTCAGAATGCTGAAATGAAGATATTTTGACAGCATGCTGCAACGTGAGCTAGTATTCCTAGGAATGATGGGTGAATGGGATATTGGTGTGAGTTCGGATGATGGAGAGTTTTGGGTGAGCATTTGTTCTTCAGCTTTGTAACTGGGAGTGGAGTCAACAGATTCTTCAACTCATTGGGCAGAAACTAACAATAATTTATCTCAGTGCCTTTTTCATTGAGTGTGACTGAGGGATCGTCTGCACGAAGCCGAGTTAGTTTCCTGGTGTTAGCTTATCGAACTCACCTCACTAACTACACCCCCCCCCCCCCCCCCCCCCCCATGGTGTCTCTCTCATTCAATGCCAGCCTAATTCTCCCACCCTTCATGGCTGGATGTAAACACCATCGCTTGGATTCCCCGTGGATGTTCTGTGATCCACGCCACTGGCACCATTTTGAAACGACCAATTGGCACACGGTTGAGCTTTCTCAATTTGGAGCTGCCCTGCACAGTGGTGTGAGCTCACCACCCAGCTCAGTGCAGGATCTGCGGTCTGAAGAAATGTCCAACAATACAGGACAGGCATCAATAACCTTCTCCATTCTGCCAGGATAAGGGTCACCGTCTTCCCTCTGCTCCCGAACACTCATTGAAATCTGTTAGACTATCTACCCCTGACAAGGCGCATGCTCAACCACTCTCACTGCTGCATGCAACACCTTCTCTCTCTCTCTCTCTCTCTCTCTCCACTTTATCCCCACACTATGAACACTGCATATCTGTTAGAGCACCTACCCAAACAAGGCTCATGCTCCACCAATCTCACGGCTGCACGCAGTTCCTTGCCTCTTTCTCTCTTTCTTTCTCGCCTTTCCAATACCCTCACATGGTGAGAGAATATTCTGGAGAATACCGATTATGCGATGTTCCAGAAAATGTTCTAAATAATTTCCTTTTTCAGAAAAATGTCAGTGTACCAGTATGTAACATATAAGGGGAAAAGGAGAGATGTATGTTTTTCAAATCACTTCCAATTAAAATCCATCATGACGCCAATCAGCCCTTCAAATGTTCTCTGGCATATAATAAGATTGCGCATTATTTGATGGTTTTCTCAGCTCCGTGTTGCAGGAACTTTCAGTTATTCAACCACCTGGGTTACTGCCACTGACCAGAGGAGGACACTCAGGCACTTTTACCCCGGTTTTCTTCAAACGCCTGTTCGAGGGCATTTCCCACGGGGACGGACACTCCAAACAATATATTCCATCAGTTGCATACTTTTATGTAATGATAAGCTCATTTTACACAGACTGACCAAAATCTGCACTTATTTTATGGTTATCGGTAAGCAATAGCAATTAGCATTCTGGTTATTTCACTTATCTCACCTTGTATTATTCAGTCAAAGACAGCTTTCAAACACTTGTCTCGTTATAAAATACAATTTCTAGCCGAGAACATTTTTATCCTCAGCCGTTATCTTCACCGTTATCTGAATTGTACCTTTTTCCCTTGTTAGGAAAGTTTCTATTGTCCTTTGTGGCTGTTTCTGTCTGGAAAAGTTACACAGTCTCCCACTCATTTGGCTGGATGGCTGGTTTGTGATACAGAGGCATGACGCCTACGCAGGTTCAATTTCCCACGCACACAGAGGTTTACCATGAAGAGGACGCTCTCTCAAACTCACCCCAACACCTCAGGTTCGCTGACCCTCAGGTTTAACCACCACGAGTGGCCTCTGTCTTATGAACAAACAGCCCCATGGTCTTTTGGAATTTTATTCTATGACTTTTGCATTTATTTTATTTACCTACAATACCATTTTTTTTTGCATTATGTTCCTGGATGTTTTGGATTCGTGTCATTTTGTATTACTGCCAGCATTTCCCCCACACTGCATATTCCTTCACATAATCATTGACTCCAGTGTTATCTATAAAACTTCTGTCTGAACCTCAAAAATATTCAATATCTCTGCCTCCAATACTCTGCGGGAAGAGATTTCCAAAGTCGCACAACACTGAGAAAATAATAAACAACCACATCTGGGGTGCGAAGTTGTTATTTTTTCTCCTTATCTGAGAAAGGATACAATTTCACTGGAAGCAGTTCAAAGATATTTCACTTCACGTATTCCTGGGATGAAGGGCTTTTATTATGGAGGCTTTAACAGATTATTCTTGGAATGCAAGGTGATCTTATTGAAATATGCAAAACCTTGAGGAGCATGGATCAGATAAATAATCATTGGGTGCTTGTCTAATCCAAACTTGTCATTGTCATAGAACCTTTATTGTGTGGAGCAGGACATTCAGTCCATTGAGTCCACACTGGCACACTGAACGGCATCCCACCCAGACCTATCCCCCTACCCTAACCATGTAATCCTGCGTTTTTCATGACTAAACCAGCTAACCTACACATTCCTGAGCACTATGGGCAATTGAGCATGGTCAATTAAGTCTAACATGCACATCTTTGGACTGTGGGAGGAAATTGTATCATCGGGAGGAAACATACACAGACACGGGAAGAATTGAAGGTTGCAATTGAACTCAGCTTCTTGGTGATATGATGCAGCAGTGCTAACCACAGGTCCACCATGCTATTCCATTATTTCTGTTAGTTATATAAGACTAACTAAAGAAATCTGCCTGACTTGTTCCTATCACTGAACCTGACCCAGTCTGAGACCTTTATCATCGGCCATATCTCCAACCTGGTTACATTTAAATTTATTGCAAACAATGGAGGAGCTGTACTAGAAAGGTTAACAGTCGCACCCTACAACCACAGTCAGAACCGGAGTGACGATAATTCACAAAGTGGGCATTTATTCAAGTGCGAATATTTTTCCCCAGATGTTTGTGATGGCTGAATCTTTATAGTATATCTAGGCTGGCTTTGTCTGATTTTCCAAAGACATGTGAATCAGGGATAATGGTGCATGTAGAGAAAAGTGCAGCTGAGAGCACAATGAGATGAACCATGACCTACTTTACTGGTGGAGTAGTGTCAAAGGGCCGAATGGCCCACTCGTGTCCATCAGCCCTGTGTTCTAATGGTCCATTTAGCCCTTCGGACCTGATAAACAGGAACAGATGGAGGTCACTCCGATGGTTAGGCCTTGTTTCGAAAATGTACTCGTGGAATCCAGACTTGTTCAACTCCATTTTCCTGCTACCCCCCTCGTATCTCTCAACTCGCTTGCATGCCCGAAACCAATTCACCCCCTCTGTAAATACATTCAGTGACCCACCTTCTACAACCGGCTGGGTTCGGGAATTCCAGACCTTCACTATCTTCTGAAAGATGGCATTTCTGTACACCTCAGTTTCAAATCGATATCCCTTATTCTGTATCAATGTCCCGGTGTGAGACACTCTGCCCAGGTGTGGAACCACATTCTCAACAAATACTTTGTCAAGCCCCCTCTGTACCTTGTCCATTTCAGTCATGTCACCCTCATTAATTTCAAGCACAATGAATAATGCCTCACCAATTGAGATGTATTCAATAATTCAACCCTATCATCCCAGAAACCCGCTTAATGTACCAATCTAGTTCCTTTCTGTATCAGCATGCTGACTTTATGTTTCATGCGCAGGAAAACTCCAATCCCTTTGTCCTGCTCCTTTGTTGGGACTCCTTTCCATTAAAATAATAGCCTGCCTTTTGGTTTTCAGTGTCATCCTCAAACTCGGATGTGTATTGCACTCAGTTCCCTCCTTCAGGCTCTCAGTATAGATGTAAATAATGAAGCCATTGGACTGATATTGGTGCTTCTCCAGTAGATATGTTTTTATCATAAAGATCGATGAATACTGACTCTCAAATTTCTATGAGAAAACCATCCGTCATCCCATGTTATCCATCATATTATGAGTTTCTGTCTGGTGGAAGAACCTTTACTTTGTGATACCTTGTGGAAAATCTTGGGAAAGCCTCATGTCTATCAGTTCCCCTTTATCAAGTCCGCTTGTTACATTCTTAGGGATCTCCAGATAAACTTTGCATGATTTTACAAGGCAAAATATAGTTTCCCTTTAACAAAACCATGCGGACTCTGCCTGAAGCTTTTCTAAATGCCCTGCAATTCCTTCCTTAATAACAGACTGTCGCAGATTCCCAGCAATAATTGTTAGTCTAAATGGTTTCTGCTTTCTGTCTCGCTCCATTGTTGAAAACAGGCGCCATATTGGAGCTTCACGAGTTTCACTGGAACACTTCTGTAATCCAGAGAGTGATGGAATATTTCACAGAGTGGCACCAGTCACTCTGTAACCACTTCTTTTAAAGCCAATTATGAATTACTGCTGACCTACCTATCCTTGGTCTTATCTGTTGTTAAAAACCTCGTACCTTTTGTTAGAGACAGTTCGAGAACCCTCCTATTATCATTTTCTTGATGGTTTTAAAATACTTACAGTGCTTTCCCTGTGAGGATTGTGTTAAATACTGGTGTAAATTATCTGCCTGTTCCCTGTAGCCACTTTCCCAGTCACACCCTCCGGATCTACCCAATATACTTTACTGACTTTCTTTGTACCAAAGGTCACCCACTCATCTTCAACTTTTTATATACACACAGAAAACCTTGTGATGCTTGTTTTTATATGTCTTACCAATTTATTTACATCATGTCTTTTCATCCTTTTTTCCATCTATTTCTTGCTTTTTTCCCTCGCTTTCTAGATTCATACAGTCATATTGCGTGCACACATTTCATCCAACCTGCCCATGCTGACCAGATTTTCCAAACTAAACTTGTCTCATCTGATTGCATTTAGTGCACATGCCTCTAAACACTTCCCATTCATATCTTTGTCCAAATGTCTCTTAAATGTTGTCGCTGTACTTGCATGTACCAGCTCATCTGACAGCTCATTCCATGTACAGCCTCCTCTGCATAAAAGGGTTGCGTTTGGTCCATGTTAAATCTTCCCTTTTTCAACTTAAAGCTGTACCCTATCTGTTGGTCTCACCTATCGTGTGGAAAAGACCTTGGCAATTCACCCTATCCTTGCCTCCCATAATTTTATTAACTTCCAGAATGTCACCTCTCAACGTCCCCCATTCCATTTGATATTAACTTTAAGTACAAGCATTTACTAATGAGCATTGCAAATTTGCAACAATAGTTTAAAAATATGACAGGTAAACAACACTCAGCCCAAACTTCATACTGTGATTTGTTCTCCATGTTACAATACTAAGGCAGTGTGAAACTCTCAGTAGTGCCAAGCAGACGTCAAGAAAATAAATTCCTTTTTCTAAAGGGAGTGATGATCTCTACCGTGAAAACGTTTCTCTGGTCAGAGCTATGCAAGAAAAAGAATTGCATACCACACGGTCAGCGTGCAGTTGCCTTTAGTACAGTGAGATGAAGGCTGAGAATACTTTTTGAAATTTGGATTATTCAGTGCAAAAAGCAAGAGGGGTTTTCAATGAAGTTTACTGCAAGAAGGAATCTTTCCGGAGTGAGATGTGAGTGGGAGCTGTAAAACAGCATGAATGGAAAGGCCGACCTACACTGAGACCAGAGGCAAAGTGGCAGCACTAACGGAGCTTGATGCTACTGCAGGGAAGGTAGACTTGATCAAAGAACTTCAGTTGAAGTGGGTATGGACCATAAAGTGAGAGAATGTGCTCTGTAATTGGAGGGAGATAAACTGGAATCAGAAAGGGGAGATAAGCAGGGAAGAGGATACAGCAGCAGAGGATTCAAGGTGTAATTTAGGAAGCATAATTGAAATTCATGCCTCGCATCTGCTTCTGTTCCCTGAAATGAATGTCGTAAACCTGGGCACACACTAATTCTCGTTAATTTGTGATTGAATAGTATCCCTGACAGACTTTTTGAACCACGGGTGGTTCATCTTCTTTCCGTCCTTCTTTTCGAACAGAAACAATAATTTCTGAGCAGTATGGGATATCTGCTTGAATGTCTGCCCATGTATACCCACTGACCATCCCCTGGGTGTAATTCCACATCACGACTCAGACCAGATGTGCGAAAGAAATACTCAATTTAGATGCCTGGTTCTATTCAATCATTTGGGAAACTTCTGCATGTGGCTGAACATATGATCAGCGGAGACTGACTCAGTCACACCTCCCAGCTGAAGCAACAATTCACTTGTACTCTTTCAATCCAGTCTCCTATCATTGCTGCTCACAATGCAGTCTCCTTTACACTGATGAGACCAACCAGAGACTGCACTGAGGAACATTCTCACTCTGTCTGGAGGAATAACCCTGCCCTTCTCAATGCTTCCCATTTCAATTACCATCCTTGTTCTCATGCTGACATTTCGGTCCTGAGCTGCTGCAATTTTCCAATGAAGCACAACCCAAGCTCGAGTCACACCCCACTGCACGGATTGTACGTTACAGCCCGTATAAGTTAACATTCATTTCCATAACTTCACATTCTGAACCCATTATGGCTGCTCTCTATTTTCCATGCATTCTGCTTCCTGGTTTCCCTGTGACCTTTTCTATGTCTTGTTTATGTTGCACTCAGGAGAGAGAAACCATTTCTCACATTCACACTTTTATATATACCCAATTTAAATCTGTTTCTCTTTCACCATAATCAAAAATCCCTCCTCTGTGACATTGCACCTACACGTGCTTTGTTTCCCTTCATCCCTCGTCCACTTTTGTCAAGGGATAAAAACGGCCTTTCCAGTTCTGAACAAGGGTTAAGCTGGACTTGAAATTCTACTTCTGTTTCTCTGTCTCCACAGATACTGCCAGACCTGTTGAATTTCTCCAGCAATTTCTGGTCTTGAACAGCTTGAAAGACGTGTATCAAAGCTGCTCAAATGGACAGTCGACCATGGAGCACCATAAACTGAGAAGTGAACAATAACGCAAACTGTACAAATTCATTGGCTCTGAAATTAAATAAGATTGACATCATTGACAATACAAAGTTCCTATCAAGGCCATGGAGAGAAACAGAGAGAAACAATTCCAATGTTAATACAGAAAGTGGCACGACTGGACAGAAAAGATTCAGATGAATATTAGAATTGGAATCGTTACAGTGTGGAAACGGGCCCTTCGTCCCAATAAGTCAACACCGATCCTCTGAAGACTAAACCAACCAGACTCATTCCCCTATGCAAACTCACACAGACACAGGGAAAATGTGCAAGAGAGTTGCCAGAGGATGTAATCGGACCTGAGTCCCCAGCGATGTGATGGAGCATCGCTCTCCACTGAGCCACGATGCTGCCCCACGGAAAATACTTAGGGGTTTTCAGAAACATGACAAGTAAGAGTTATGACAACGTGGACAGACACTCAGAGCAATGAGAATTAAAATGGAAGTGTTACCATATCAGTAACAGGGTAGGCCACAGGGTGATGGGTGAATGGATCTCGGTGTGCACTGAGGACAAACAGCTGAATTGCATTCCAGAAATTGCAGCTCAAATCTGGAAATTCATTTGGTACTTTAGATCACAGCTGGACAGAGGGAGAATTGTATTCAATTACAACCTACAACGGTTTGCCCAGTCTAATCTTTGAGTCTATTATTCCCATTATCGGATCGATATTTCTGTGACAATTGTGGGTGAATATACCAGGATCAGAACCATGTGTATCTAAAACTGATGACAATCCATTTAAAGCTATCACACTGACGACTGTACTTACATTCCAAACGGCAGGACTAATATCTGATAGAGAGGGCAACACGATTACAAAGCAAACAGATCAGATCGAAGCTCTGCAGTCCTTCCGCATCCAGTCAGAAATAAAGTTGAACCATGGAACAACTGTCGAGAGAAAAGGTCTCCACAAATATTATTTGAAAACAATATTCATTTGGATTTGGACATCGCTGACTAGGTCAGTATTGATTGCCCAGAGGACTGTTAAGAGTCAATGACATTGCTGTGTGTCTGGAGTTACATGTGGGCCAGAAAAGGTATGGATGGCAGTTTCCTTCCCTAAAGGACACCAGTGAATCAAATCGATTTCTCCCACAATCAGCAATTGATCCATGATCATCATTAAACTCTTAATCCCAAACATTTATTGGATTTTAATTCCTTCAAGTACTGTAACAGGAATCGAACTCAGGTCAACAGAACATTACTGGGGTTGTTAGACTAACACGTCAGCAGCAACTCCACTTGGCTGTTGCTTCACCATTCAGCGACAAAAAGGAAACTTGCTGCACATCAGTGTCAAAGACAAGGATGCTGTGTATACACCATCCTCAGCCAGAAGTGTTCTTTGGATGATCATCGCAGAATCACAGATGCCAGACTTCAAACAATTCGATTCGCTGCACATAACGTGGAGAAACAGCTGAACAAAGTCGATGCGACAAAGGGAATAGGTCCTGACACCATTCCTGCCATAGGACTGAAGACTTGTGCTGCACAACAAGCCGTGTCTCTGGGGAAGCTGTTTCATTCCGGCTCCAACTCTGACATCTCCCTGGCAATGCTGAAAATTATACAAATGTGTCCCGTCCCCTAAGAGGAGTATAATTACAATATGACCAATTACCACCCCCTCAGTCCCATCATGATAATCAAATTGATGAGAATTCCTTTGACAGAGCTGTCGCCCAGCACAGAAATAACGTCACAGTGCTGTGTCCGATAGGCCCCCATGTGGAGACGGTGTTGCTGTGGAAATGTCACTGGATTACTAATCCAGACCAGAATATTGCTCCGGCAGCGGGTGGAAGTTAGAAACAATTAATAAAATATCAAGATCTAAAATCTGGTGCCAGTAATATTGACCTTGAAGCGCATGTCCATTGTCAACGTAAATTTCTTTCCTCAATGTACATTCAGGAAGTGAACCTCCTGTGCTTTCCTGGTCGAGACAAAAAGTGACTCCAGACGCACAGACATGAGGCAAACTCTTCAGTGGTCTCTGAAGCGGCCATGCAAGGCCGTTATATCGAACTTCTCCGAGGTCTTAATGGATAAACATGAGATAACGCCCGGCACCAGCCTCTATATCGGAAAAGGAATTAGGAAGCACAGCCCTGTCGACACTACAGAGACCTCCTTCCTTACATCTGAGAGCTTATGACAACATCTGAGAGCTTTCCCACAGACTGCACAGAAACATCGCGAAATGAGTGGGGCATTCAACACATTGAGCCTTCCCCAATGTAGGTTTTGGCCAAACAATTCTTCAATTAACCTTTCCCTAACACTATATACTGTATATCCTTTGAAGTGATAATATATCAGAAAGATATGAAGAAGGAACTTTGGTACGTCAATTTCGCTCTCCCATTCAATATAACAATGGCTGATCCTGTATCTCCACACAAAGCTCCTGCTGCAACGTCACCCCTTTACTGTCTAGATATCCTTGTTTATATTCAGTTCCTTCGATTCCACTGTCTTATGTGGGACAGTCTGCGAGTGCAGACATTTACTCTCACCTCAATGCAGAGTGGCTTGTCTGTACCTAATACTGTGACCCTTGCTATAGATGTCCCATTATCATTCCTGCTGACAATCGGTTTCACCCTGTCAGAGTTTTATATATTTCACTGAGATCACCACCCATTTTCCTAACCTCCATGGAATACAGGCCCAGTCGACTCAAACACTGCTCGCACAACAAGCCTGCCATCCCAGATATCAGTCTGGTAATCCTTCATTACACTCCCTCAATGTCAGGTTTGTGCTTTATTAGGTAAGGAGACCAATACTGCACACATATTGCACAATGTTGGAGATGGGGTCTCACCAAGGCCCTGTGTAGCTGCAGTAAGACACACCTGGGCTAAAAGCCCCCGGAAATGAAGGTCAACACATCATTTATCTTCTTATCTGCTTTCTGTTGCAGCAGTATCGCTTTCTGTGACTAGCGCACAAGGAGATCGAGATCCTTTTCAATGATACAGCTGCCCACTTGGTGGATCTATGCATACTGGTCAGTGTGCTAATATCAATCCCAGTAATGACTTCTGGCTTCAGAACTCACTGCCCTGCATGGAGCTTGGAATTTGGTGAAGAAGTCAACAAAAGTATGCACATAAGTATCTTCATGCAGCAACTTGTATAAATTAATTCCTTTTGGAATGCTAGCCTGTTCGCCTATTTTTCCAAGCAAAATGCTCAATGTTACGTCTATCCACACTGTTCTTCATCTGTCACGTATTTTACTATTTCATCCACTCGTCTCACTAACTTTGAAACTTTTTTATATCCTCCTCACCCACTCACAATCTCAGTTTGGTACCATAAGCAGATTTGGAAAGATTACATTTAATAGACATGAACAAATGTTTGATCTGTTTTCTGAACAGGTGGAGCCCAAACCTCAATTCCTGGATTGTCCCGGTAGTCATTGCTTTCTACTGAAAAATATATGGAACGGTTTATGCTGATTCTCTTTTTCCTGTCAGCTCTCCAATTCTCAACCCATGCCAGTATATTAGATCTAGCTGTTACACACTGTTAAGCGCCAGGACAGACCCCCTCATATCATTTCAAGGAAGTAGCATAGACCCAAATTTTGCTCGTTGTCTTAAGCAAGAGTAAGTCGGATATTCCAGGAATGATGCAGCTGGTCAAATCGCTTAGTTTTAAACAAATCAGAAAGTCTCTACAAGATTATTGAGTGAGACGCAAACAGAAGCGGATACAATGCAACATAACTTAACCTATCCGAAAACCCAACAGATTATGCCAACTTAACGATGGCGTTCCAAGTATTTGATATAATCCCCATAAACACCCTATGGCAAAACCGAATTGGGAAAAAAAGTCAAACCCAGTTTCTTACAGGAGAGATGTCAGAGAGAGGGAGGAACAACATGGACCTGCATTTCTGGGTCCGGGAGCTTCACAACTGGCTGCCTGCTTTAAGTAAACAGCCAGATTGCGGAAATCAGACCAAACAATCCAAAGGAGAGGAGCAAAACTGGGATAACTGGCCACTCCCCTTTCATAAGAACAGAAGAACAGAAGGACTGGGAGCAAGAGTAGGCCGTCTGGTCCTCTGCCATTCAATCAGATCATGACTGATTTACTCGTGGTCTCTGACCGACTTCCCGCGCTCTCACCGTATCCCTTATTTACTTTATTGTTCAAAACGTATCTACCTTAGTTTTAAAAACTTTTACTGAAGTAATATTAACTACGTAACTGGGCAGGGAATGTCAGAGATTACAAACCTTTGGGTGAAGAGGTACCTTCTCAATTCAATCCTATATCGACTCCCTCTAAGATTGCGGCCATTCCCTCTTGTCCTAGCTTCACTTGCCAGTGTAAACATCCTCTCTACTTCTATCTTATATACTCACTGCATAATTTTATAGGTTTCTATGAGATCATCCTTTCATTCTTCTAAATTCCAATGAATATCGTTCCAGTCTGCTAAGTCACACCTCATAAGCCAACCCCCTCACCTCTGGAATCACCCAAATAAACCACATCTGCACCCCTCCAGTGCCAGTATACTCTTCCTGAAGTAAGGAGAACAAAACTGCATACAGTACTCCAGGTGTGGCCTTACCTACACCCTGGACAGCTGCAACATAACCTCCCTACTTATAACCGCAATCCGTTTAGCAATGAAGGGCAACATTCCATTTGATTTCCGCAGTATTTGCTGTACCTGCAGACCAACCTTCTGTGATTCATGCACAGGGACACGCAGGTCCCTCTGTACACGTTTTACCATTCAAGTGATAATCCTTTTCACTGGCACTCCCAACAAAATGGATGATATCACATTTCTGAACATTGTATTCCATCTCGGTGATAAAAGAAATGACTGCAGATGCTGGAAACTAGATTCTGGATCAGTGGTGCCGGAAGAGCACAGCAGTTCAGGAAGCATCCAACGAGCAGCAAAATTCACGTTTCGGGCAAAAGCACTTCAGCACCACTGATCCAGATTGTATTCCATGTGCCAGACCGTTAGCCACTCACTGAAATTATCTATGTTCATTCACGAAGTCTTATAGTACTCTGCATGCTTTGCTATGAAACGCATCTTCATGTCATCTGCAAACCTTGACGCACTACACATTCTCTCCAACTCCACATCATCTATATAAATTTTCAATAATTGTGGCCCCAAAACCGATCCCTGTGGCACACCACGAGGTATTGATTGCCAGCCAGAATATCTCGCAGTTACACTCACAATTTGCTTCCTGTTGGTCCAGCAATCCTCTATAATGATACTTTACCTGTAACCGTAGCTTTCCATTTCTATCTCGGGCGACCGACTCAACACAGACATCTACTATAAACCGACTGACTCCCATAGCTACCTGGACTATACCTCCTCCAACCCTGCCCCCTGTAAAAACGCCATCCCATATTCCCAATTCCTTCGTCTCCGCCGCATCTGCTCCCAAGAGGACAAGTTCCAATACAAGACAGCCCAGATGGCCTCCTTCTTCAAGGACCGCAGATTCCCCCCAGACGTGATCGACTATGCCCTCCACCGCATCTCCTCCACTTCCCGCTCCTCCGCCCTTGAGCCCCGCCCCTCTAAACGCCACCAAGACAGAACCCAACTGGTTCTCACCTACCACCCCACCAACCTCCGTATACAGCGTATCATCCGCCGTCATTTCCGCCACCTCCAAACGGACCCCACCACCAGGGATATATTTCCCTCCCCTCCCCTATCAGCGTCCCGCAAAGACCACTCCCTTCGTGTGTCATGCAGACTATGCCAGTGTACTGCTCAGTAAGCTGTACTATCTGCCCAGCATGGGGAGCTGTGCAGACCGTGCCAGTGTATTGCTGTGTAAGGTGGAATATCTGCCCAGCATGGAACACGGTACAGACCATGTCAGTGTTTTGCTCAGTAAACCGGACTATCTGCTCGGCATAGAGAGCGATGCAAACAGTGCCAATGAATTACTTAGTAAAGCAGACTATCTGCCCAACGTGGGCATTTATGTGTGATTTCAGTTACAAGCCATGGAGTATTGACTCAGATTTGTTTCTGCAGGATTGAAGCTGTAAGTGTCAGCAACAGATGAATGCCATCTTTAAGGCTGTATTTCACAGCTCACGGTTCAAATAGCAGATGGGTTGAGCCAGTGAAATATATGCTGGAGTTATCAATAGTTACAATGAGTAATAGACAGAGTATGGTGTCAGGAATTGTTTCATGGCCAAATGAATCACCACTTGTCATCTGTCTATTTCAGCCTCAGTATTGACCGGGAATGGGATGTAGTTAGAGGAACGAAATGCAGTCTGTAAAAGAACAGAACGTAGTGACCTCAATGCTTTCAATATTTAAACAGTAAGGGCAGTGATACAATGGATCATTTTTCCCAGTTGAAACTAGACAGGTCAACATAGAGACTCATGAGTAACACTGCCAGAAGCAAGGTGGGAGAGAGTGAATTAACAAGTTCATTGCCGCAGTTAGTAATGGTTTGTAAAGTGAGTATCTGGACTGAGAGTCTCAGCATGAACAATAACAGCGAGACAGATAGTAGAGTCAATGAAAGGACAGTGTTTCGGTCAATCATGATTGATAAAATTAATGACTGAACATTGAGACTTACCTGGGACACCAACGAAAGCGAGGATTGGATAATAAAAATATTGAATAATGTAAAGTGCATATTTGATCCGCAACGATAATGACATTCGATCATAATATGTAGAAAGATACCAAACATTCCAAGATAAACTCCTGTTCGTTCTTGATACATTCCAGCCTAATGTTCTTAGATTCTGATTCATTGTTGGAACATTCCAGACACTTGTGCTCCGATTCTGATCTCTCCCCACTGCCTCTCTTGAGCTGCCGACCCCTGTTAATGCTGTCGGTGGTGCTTCCACTCGTACTGTGGAATAGCACATTTAGTGGAACCCATTTATCATTAAAACATGAAACACCTCCACTGGGATAGTTAAAATCCATGGAGACTGGCAATAATCACAGTCACTGAACAAACAGGCTCAGTTAACCCCTTCCTTACGTCACTTTTTTCTATCCCAAAAAAAGGGGACATTTACTCAGTCTGGGTGGAATATATGGGCGTTGCTTAGGGATGGACCATAAATCTTTCAATCTTCTTATTCTTTCTTCCATATATGTGGGAGTAGTGCAAGAACACTGCAGGGCTCTTTTTATTACGTATTGTTTATAAAGGGAGATAGTGGTAAATGAACAGACCAGCTACATAAGGTGACTAGTGGGGACACCTCCGGAGGCAATAAACCAGTGTACCATATTTATTGCCCATTGGCGTTGTGCAGTGCTGCTCCTTGTCACATCATTCAGTGTATTGCGATTGCTGCTCAGGAACAGGAGAAGGTAAGTCTGTCCTCATGTGTCTATTACAGAGGGACAGGGGGAGACCATTCAGCCTCTCGACCCTGTTACAGATGGACAGTGGGAGGCCATAAAGCTTCTTGGGTATGTTGCAGAGGGACAGGAGGAGACCATTCAGCGTCTCGAGTCTGTTACAAATGGACAGGAGGAACCCATTCAGCCTCTTGATACAGTTGCAGAGCGACACGAGGAGGCCATTCAGCCTATTGAATCTGTTCCAGAGGGACAGGAGGAGGGAATTCTACTTCTTGAGCCTGTTATTCTGTAACTGCCAGTTTTAAAATACTTGTGAAGGAGAACAGTCCCGACATAAATTGTAAAGTTCTAAATTAAATCAGGCCAACTTTGAAAGTTTTGTATTGGCAATTTCAAAATCTGCTTGGGAGAAGCTCATAGCAGGAAAGTGGGAGGCCTTCACAAATGACATTACAAAGTCTAGAGAGAGTATGTTTCGTTTCATGAGCAATGCAAGGCTGGTAGGTGTCGGGAATGCTCGATGGTGAGTGGAATTGAGGTTCTGTTGAAGAAAAGAATGGAAGCATGTGATAAGTATAGACAGTAGGAATCGAGTGAATCCATCGAGGAGAACCAGAGTTGTAGGCTTATACTCAAGAGGGAAATCAGGGGGGTAAACTAGGGGCATGAAATATCTTTCAAAATAAGGCAAAGGACAATCCAAAGAGATTTTACAAATACATTGAGGTCAAAAGAGTAACTAGGGAGAGGGCAGCGCCCTTTAAAGATCAGAAAAGTGACCTATGTGTGGGGCTACAGGAGATTGGTGAGATACTACATAAATATTTTGCATCATTATTTACTGTGGAGTAGGAGTAGAGAACTTGGGAAATGAATGGTGATATCTTGCAACGGGTCCATATTACAGAACATTAGGAACTGGCTATATTAAAATGTATTAAGGTGCTTAACTCCCTCTGACCTTCTAAATGACTCTTGGATAGGTACTTGGAAGTTAGTACAATGAAGGTAATAGGTTAGTCTGATCTTAGAATAGGAGAAACTGCCGGCACAACATCAACAGCTCAAGGGCCTGTACTGTGTTGCACTGTTCTGTGTTCTATGACCTGATCAGGTGTACCCCAGAATCTGATGGGAAGCGAGGGAATCTATTGTTTGATATCTGGCTGAGATATGTTTATCATGGACAGACACAGGTAAGGTTGTGCCACTGTTTAAGAACAGTTGGTAAGGAAAAGTGAGGAAACTGGAGACCGGTGGGCCTGATGTCATTGGTGGGTTAGTTGTTGGAGGGGATTCTGAGGGACAGGATTGACTTGTGTTTGGAAAAGTAAATTTCGATTAGCGATAGTCAACATGAATTTGTGTGTGGGAAGTCTTGTCTCACTAATTGGATTTAGTTTATTGAAGAAGTGACGAATAAGATTGATGAAGGCACAAACGTAGAAATATGGAATAGAATTAGGACTTTAATAAAGCATTCAAAAAGGTTCAGCACGGTAAACTGTTAAGCATGGTTAGATCGCATGGAATACAGGGAGAGTTGTAGATAAATCGCTCAAAGGTGAGAGATGAAGGTAATGCTGGTGCGGGATATTTTATTTCGACTGGAGGCCTGTGACCACCAGTGTACCACAAGGATCTAATGGATTTTGTAAGATGTAAATGATTTGGATGTGAATATAATATGAATGATTAGTGAGTCTACAGATAACACCAAAATTGGTAAGGTTGTGGACAGGGAAGATGTTTAACTTAGAGTAAAAAGTGACCCTGATAAGATGTGCCAAAGGGCCGAGGGGTGACTGATGGAGTTCATATCAGACAAATGGAAGGTGTTCATTTTTGTGAGCGAAATTGGATCGGCACTTGTTGGCAGGATCCTGGGAAATGTTTCCTAACAGAGACAGCTAAATAGAAACTATAGAAACCCTGCAGTGTGTAAACAGGTCCTTTGGCCCATTGAGTCCACACTGACATTCCAGACAACAAGCTGACCAACACGCCCATACATTACCCCGGTAACTCTACATTTCCCACAGGCAATCCACCTAACTTCCATATCCCTGGATACCGCGGGGCAATTTAGTGAGGCTACTGAACATAACCTGTGCAATTTTGGACTGTGGAGGAAACCCAAGCATCCAGAGGAACCCCACACAAACATGGGGAGAAGGTGAAAACACCACACAGAGAGTCACCAAAGGGTGGTATCGAACCTAGGTAATTGGTGCCGGGATGCAACAGTGTGAGCCACTATGTCACCCAATGAGCAGTTGTGAGAGGGACTGCTTTCTCCCACTTTCTCCGGATCTGTCACATCTGTTCAGATTATTCCGAATTACAGTGGGGTGCTTCCGACAAGCCTTCCTTTACTTTTACCCTAGGATTCGCATTCTGGTGGACAGTGCCTTAAGCTGTAACTGACTCATTGTCTTCACTTCTGGCCTCACCCCTTCCTCTCCTCCCTATATCAAGTTGTCCATTCATACTGCAGCATGCAAGATAATTGCTGATCTGAACTAAAACAAACAGCTACTAAAACAAACAGATCAGAAACAAAAAAATAACAAACTGTTCTGATGAAGAATCCCCAGATTTGAAATATGACTAAATTTGACGCAAATTTTAAATAATTGAAATTCTTCATATCCAGTATGGCTTCTCCCCTACTCATGGTATTAAAAGACGAGAAATAAACCAGATCAAACCCACCCTCCTGTAACCTCAAATATTCCTTTTCATCAAGGTGCATCTCCTGCAATAGGACAACATCCACACTCTCCTTCCTAATACTAGAAAATACCTTTTTCCTCTTGACTCGCGAATGGTTCCCCTTAATGTTCCAGGTACACCATCTAAGGACAGCATTAGGCATAATACACTAAAACAATATTTGAACTCCAGAGAGGAAACACTCGAATTACAAATCACTGAGCATCAATGACAAAAGTCTCATAGAGCCTGAAAACCATACAACCTAAAGCTACTACAACTAACAAGCTCCTAAAACTTTCCAAAACTAATTACATACATCACCACAAAACAAACAGGATTCAAACTGCCAATGGCATTCGGGAAGGGCATTTACCACCACCCTCACCCACTGTGGGCACTAACACGTCCCAAATCTTCATCTTCTGCTCCACTATCAATACTGCATCCAGAACAATTAATTATAAAAAAAACAAGATTGAACTGCCCTTAGATAGGCATTTAGTCATCATGACCAACTTCGTAACTCCCTCCAGTTAGAACCACACCCGATACACCAGCAAAGCAAGAGAAGAATGAGTCGTAATATGAATGAAGAAGTTAAAAGTGTATACTCTACCCATCCACGAATGTAATTTAATACTGGCTAATACCAGAAACAAACAACAAACTTTCTTTAAACGAAAGAAACATGATTATCGATATCCATTCAAACATCAAGCCTACTTTAAAGTGTCCACAAAGTTTTAAGTTTCCCTGGAGAGCCAGTGGATCTATTGAAAGATTTACGAGTGCGTGGATCTATTAAGAGCAATACGGAGCACTGCTAGGTTCCTTCAGGAATATGAATCTCAAGTTCCCTTAGTCTTCTCTTGATGTCATCAAAACATTTTGTTTTCTGAATCACTGCCGCTGAAAAGACATGAAAGAACATACAACTGGAGCCTTTTTCGAATCTTTTCCATGGGTTCTGGAAGCTTCTATAAATCTTTGGTTGTCCCCATAACTATATAATCGCACAAGGAGAGGGCGAGGGCGTTAGTCTGAGTCTGACCTGCGCGCTATAACAAGATGAACTGTCTTACTCTTCACCCGTCCCTCTTCAGCTTCGAAGAGAAGGAATCGCGGCAGCCAGTTCTCGCAAAAAAACTCATTGGCTGACCACCTTCCGTCTGGTCCAGAAGACCGATGATGTGAACATTCTTCATCCAGCCCCTGTTCTCGAGTCGTCACTTTGTTCAGTTAAGGTATGGACCTATTTTTCAAGGACAAGGATCTGCTCCATAGAGGTATCGATCGCAGTTTGGTGCTCGACCTCATCCATTTGTTTCCAAGGTTGTCAAGTTGCTGCTCATGTTTTTTGGAGCAGAGCTGAAAGCAGGTCTAGCCTATTTCTGAACTCTTCTCCAATCATGGCTTCAATCATTTCAGTGTCCAAGGCCTGGTGAGTAACCGGGTCCATCAAACTTGCAGAGGGGGATTGCAGCTGTGGTTGCACGCATGTTCGATGCTTCTGATGGTTGCACCCTAGTGTTGGGACTTACTCTAACCTTTCCCTGCATTGTCTTTTCCACTTGACAAACCGGGATTAGTATAAATTCTGTCGCTCTTTATATGGTGAAGTTTAAGTAAATGATTGTGGTAGCGTGAATTAGACCACCATATTGCTAGTGCTGTGATATGTGGGATTCCCCTTGATACTTTATCGATGTTATAGTTTCGTTATATACCTGGATGTTCTGGAGCCGTGTCATTCGGTACTACTGTCTACACTTCTCTTCGATAATCCTTAGCTCCTTTATGTTCGTGAAACTTGCATCAGAAATATTCAATATCTTTGCCTCCAATACACTGTGGGGAAGAGTGTTTCAAAGACTCACTACATTGAGAAAACAAATATAAACCTACTCATCGGTGTGTAAGATTAGTTTTGTTTTGTATGCTTATCTGAGAAAGGATATAGTTACTTTGGAAGCAGTTCAGAGATGTTTCACTTCACTTATTCCAGGGATGAAGGATTTACATTATGACGGCTTTAAAAGGCTACTCTTGGATAAGAGCTAGTCTTATTGAAATATACGAGACATTGACGCGAGTGGATTAGGCAGATAACCACTGAATGTTTGTATAGTCCAAACTTGATGTCTTTGTCATAGAACCTCAACGGTGTGGAAGCAGGACATTCTGCCCATCGAGTCCACACCAACCCTCCGAACAGTACCTCACCCAGACCTGTCCCCCTACCCAATCCATGTAACCCTGAATTTCTCATGACTAACTCACTTAACCTACACATCCCTGGTCATTCTGGGTAATTTAACATGGCAAATCACTCTACGCTGAACATCAACATCTTTGGACTGTGGGAGGAAACTGGCGAACTGGGAGGAAACCCACACAGACACGGGACGAATATTCAAACTCCACATAGAGGGTCGTATGATGTTGAAATTGAGCTCAGTTCATTGCTGATATGAGGCAGTCGTGCTAACCAGAAATCCACCATGCTGCTCCATTAGCCCTATTCGTTACCTGCGGCCGATAAAAAAATCTGCCTGACTTGTTCCTATCACTGAACCTGACCCAGTCTGAGACCTTTATCATCGGTCATATCACCAAACTGGTTACATTAAAAATGTGTTGTGAGCAGTGGAGGAGTGGGACTAGAAAAGGAAACTGGGGACAACCTCCAACCTCCGTCTGAACCAGAGTGAGGAGAAATTCACAAAGTGGGATTTCATTCAGGTCGGAATTCTCTTTCCGAGAAGTTTGGAAGGGCTGAATGGTCTGATTTTCCATAAACAGGTGAATCAGGGATAATGGTGCATGGAAAGATTTGTGTTGTTGGGACCACAATGAGATGAGCCACGACCTTATTTACTGGTGGAGTAGTCAAAGGGCCGAATTGCTCCCTCTGCCCTGTGTTCTGATGTTCTATTCAGCCCTTCAGATCTGCTATACAGGAGCAGGTCAAGGCCATTCCGATGGTTAGGTACAGTTTTGGTAATGTACGTGTAAATTCCAGGCAAAATCAGGAAGTGGGCCCCACCCCCAATGCCTTTTTCCTGGCTTCCCCACTCTGTTACTTCTGCTCTGGAATTGCTGTGAATACAGCCCCCATACCCCACCCAGGGTTAACTCAAACAAAATATCTCCTCTCCCTGAATGCAACATTGTACAACACGACTTCCAGTAAATAACCGGTTACTTTCCAAAAGCAAACATAAAAACTTAAAAAGTAGGAACAGGAGTCGGATATTCGGCCCCTCAAGCTTGAACTCTCATTCAATAGGAACATGGCTGATCGGCTCCAGGGCTGAACTCCCCTTTCCCACACAATTCCTTGTATCTCTCCACAACTGTCTGGGTTAGCGAATTTCAGACATTCACTACTTGAGAGAATACATCATTTTTCACCTCAGATTGAAATTGATGTTCCGTATTCTGTATCTACCTCCTCGAGTTCGAGACTGCAGGGAAATGGTTAGGCTAAATTGTTACTGTTTTCTGTTTCATTCATTTCTTGAAGACAGGCGCCACATTGAAGGTTTTCTACATTCGCTGCAATACTCGTGTAATCCAGAGAGTTATGGAATATTTCACACAGTGCCGCTAGTCACTCTGTGATCACATCTTTTAAAATTAACTGTGAATACTGCTGACCTGCCTACCGTTATTCCTATCTGTTAGTTAAAAACCTTGTTGCTTTTGTTAGAGACAGTTCAAGAACTTCCCTCCTATTATCATTTTGTTTATACCATTGACAAGCTTACAGTACTTTCCCCATGAGAAAATACTGGTGTAAATTATCTGCCTGTTACCTGTGGACAATTCTCCAGTCACAACCTCCAAATGATCTCAATGTACTTTCCTCAGTTCACTTCTGCCTGAGCTCACACACACAACTTCAACCTTTTTTATGTAGAAGGAAAAGCTCATGAAGCTTGTTTTTATATTTCTTCCAAATTTATTGCATCGTATCTTTTCGTACATTTTCCTCACTTTCTGGATTCATACAGTCATGTCGTGCGCAAACAGACCATTTGGTCCAACTTGTCCACGCTGACCAGGTTTTCTAAATTAAACTAATCCCATCTGCTTGCACTTGGCCCATATGCCTCTAAACGTTTCCCATTTATATATTGGTCCAAATGTCTTTGAAATATTGTAGCTGTGCTTGCATCTACCACTGTTCATCTGGCAGCTCATACCGTTTGAAAAACGGTACCCCTTTGTCTCTTTTAAGTTTCCCCTTTCACTGTAAAGCTATGCATCTGTATTTGAACTCCCCGATCCTGCAGAAAAGACCTTCGCTATTCACCCTCTCCATGCCTCCCATGATATAATAAACTTACAGAATGCCACCCCTAAACCTAGTACACTTCATCTGATATTAACTTCAAGATCAAATATTTAACAATAATCACTGCAAATTTGAAAGAATATTAAAAATGAAAGGTAAAGAAACAGCCCAAACTTCATACTGTTAGATTTGCTCTATGTTACAAAACTAAGGCAGCACGAATGTCTTTCTACTGCCAATAAGAGGTCAAGTACCTCACTTCCTTAGTGTGAAGGCAGTGATGATGTGTACTGTGAAAACATATAAATCTAGATCTATTTAATACCACATGGTCAACATTCTCCTTCCCGTTCTCACTATGAACTTGTATGGATGTGTCTTCTTTATCTTGCATTCAGTTAGAGAGAACCCCTTTCCCCCTTTCACACTATTAATTTAAACCCATTTTGTATCATCTTCGTGTTCACCACTGCTAATAGCGGTTTTATCTTTTGTCACGCCCTCTTTTCCAAGTCAACCATCCCCCAACTCCAGCAAGGGATTAAAAAGCCCAGTTTCCAACCCTTTTCAGTTCTGAAAAAGTCACGCTGGATTTGGAACACTAAATCTGTTTCTCTGTCTCTGCAGATTCTGCCAGACCTATTGAGTTTCTCCAGAAACGAATAGACACAGCACAACTTTTCAATTAAACAAATAACTATGGATACTGGAAATAAAATTCAAAAATTGCTGGAGAAACTGCGAGCTTTGTAGAGGGTCACTGGACCCAAAAGATTAACTCTACATTCACTACAGAAGATGCTGTTGGAGCTGCTTGGTTTCTTCAGCAATTTCTGCTTTTGAACAAGTTCCAATGACGTGTGTGAAAGCTGCTCAAACGCCCTGTCCAACACGGTGCGCTGTGCACTGGGAATTGAACGATAGCCCAAAGTGCACACATTCATTGGCTCTGAAACTCCATTCGGCTGTCATCACTGACACCACCGAGCTCTTAATCTTGGTCAGGGAGAAAAGCAGAGGGAAACACATTCAATGCAAACGCAGAAGATGGCTTTACTTTGGAAGGAAAATATTCAGATGAATATATTAAAGGATTTGAGCAATGTAACAAAAATGGAAGCATGACACCAAGGAGAACCCTTAGCAGAATGTGAATATGAAATTGAAAGTACTACCGCATCAGAAAACAGGTGAGGTCACTGAGTACACGGCTGATGGGTGATTGGGTCTCTGGGTGAACAGTCAGTAGAATTGACTTGCAGATATTGCAGCTCAAACTGGGCTATCATGTGATGATGTAGACAACAGCAGCAACAGAAACAGGATTATATTCAAACATAATCTGCAACATTTTCCCCAGAATATTCCATCAGTCTACCATTACCATCAAGCCGAGTGATGGTTCAGTGACGAGTGTGGGTGAGCATGCCAAGGTCAGAACCAGGTGTACCTAAAGCAGATGACAAACCATTAAAGCTACCGCACTTGAGTGGTTTCATTCCAAACAACAGAACTAACATCTGATGGAGATGCCAAAATGATCCCAGGAGTAACAGATCACATCTAAGCTCTGCAGTCCTGCCATATCCAAACATAATGTCGGTGTACTATTAAAAAAAACTTACTGGAGGAGACGACTTCAGAAATATCCCAATCCTAAATAATGGAAGAGCCCTGCACATCAGTGAAAAAGACAAGGATGTAACTGCACCATCCTCCGGCAGAAATGTTGAATGAATGATCCACCTCACCCTCGCCATGATAACCACAGTATCGCAGATGCCAGCCTTCAACCACTCTGATTCGTTCCACGTGACATGAAGAAACAGCTGAACACAGTAGATATCACAAAGGCAATGGGTCCTGTCCCCATTCCTGCAATAGGAATGAAGATTTGTGTTGCACAACAAGCCGTGTCCCTCCGGAAACTGTTTCATTCCAGCTCCAACTCTGACATCTCCCTGACAATGCGGAAAATTACTCAACTATGTCCCGTCCCCTAATAGGTGAATAATTACATTCAGACCATTTAACACTCCCTCAGTCCCTTTACGATAGTCAAATTGGTGGGAGTTCTTTTTGACAGAGCTGTCAAGCAGCACAGAAATAACCCGCGCAGTGTGGTTTCCGGTAGGTTCCTATGTAGTGATCGTGCTGCTGTGGAAATGCCACTGAATGATTAATTAAGTACAGCATAATGATCTGGCAGCTGGTTGAAGTTAAAAATAATTATTAACATATCAAGGTCTAGAATCTGGTAATGGTAACAGTAACTTTGCATCCAATGATGATTGTAAACTTCGATCTCCTTCCCCAATGAACTTTCAGGAAGTGAATCTCCGGTGCTTTCCTGGTCTGGCCTAAATGTGACTCCAGACACACAGACAAGTGATAAACTCTTCTATGGTCTCTGAAACGGCCAAGCAAGACACGCTATTGTATCAAAATGTTCCGAGGTCTTAAAGGATAAAACTGGACAGAATATCCGGCCCCAGTCTCGTTACCAGAAAAGGGAACGGGAAACAGACCTGTTGACCCTGCAGAGACCTCACATCTGAGAGCTTGTGACAACATTGATCGAGCTTTCCCATAGACTGCACCGAAACATCGGGAAAGGAGTAGACCATTCAACAATTGAACTGCCCCCACTCTAGTTCATGGAGAAAATCTCCTCAATGCAGTTTTCCCGACACAGTGTACACATCCCTTAATATGTTTATACATTGTGAAATATAAAATAAGAACTGCTGTAGTCCCTTCAGTCCATTAATTTTGCTCCTCGATTCAATATACAGGCAGTCCTTTGATAGCAATGTTTATTAAATCGTATTTCGCTGCAATGCGATTCGTGAATTGTGCAACTATTTTTTCTATAAAGTGAATTCTCATTCACTGTGACGCGATTCTTTGCCCAGCACCAGCTGAACAACAAAACCCAGCTTCGTGATCACTCTGCCTGCAAAATGCACAATCAATGTGTTCAGCTAAAACGGGAATGTAATCCGCTCTTCAAGCCTTGAATCTGAGCCCGAAACTGGGAATATTAGCCTATATTTAGAAATAATGTTATTTCAAAGCGGGGAGAGTCTTGGGGAAAATTGAGATTCTGCCTCAGCATCACGTGGTCAGTCAGCCCTGCGTGCTTTCTGGAGAAGAGCTTGGTAGAAGGTACAGGGCTGCAATCAGTGACGGTAATGTGAAAGTGTTACATTTCACAAAGCACTATTTCATTGCAATATATGATTTAAGGGTTTACTTACACTGTGCTAGTGTGTGTGTTAGACTAACTTTAATTTTTGTTTGTTACTGACATTATGTGATTCACCCCTTACTCCTTTTTCCCCATTGGCCCCATTATTGATATTGCATGATTATCTGCTACACAGTGTTGCACAGGAACACAGTTGCAGTGATATTGGGGAACAACCTGTAAAGATATCTGATCCTCTATCTTCATACCATAAACATGCTCTCTCCCTATCCCTTTACTATATAGAAATTCTTATTTATATTCAGTGCCTTGGTTTCCACAGCCTGATCTGGGAGAGAATTCCCCAGGTTCAACCGTCTCTGAGTGTGGACATTTATTCTCATCTGAATGCAGAGTCGACTCTCTGTATCTAATATTGTGGTCCCTTGTTTTTGATGTCCCAGCCAGGGGGATTATCACTCCTGCTTCTATTGTGTATCGTCCTGACAGAGTTTTATGTATTTCACAGAGATCTCCGCTAAGTTTCCAAAACCCATCGAATACATGCACAGCCGCCCCAGACTCTGCTCCCAGAACAAGCCAGTCATCCCAGAGATCAGTCTGATCATCTTTCGCTGCTCTCCTTCAATGTCAGGTTTCTCCTGTATTAGGGTAAGGAGACTAAAACTGCACACAGTAATGCACAGTGTTCAAGATGGGGTTTCACCAAGGCCCTGTACAGCTGCAGTAAAACATCTTTTCTCCTGTAGTCAAATCGTCCTGAAATGAAGGTGAATACACGATATATCTGCCTCCCTGCTTTCTGCTCCTGCAATATTGCTTTCAGTAACTGGTGCACAGGGAGTTCCAGATCCTTTTCAATGTTACTGGCCCACACTTATTGGGTCTATATACACTGCATGCCAATGCCATTCCCAGTATTGACTTCTGGATTCAGATCTCGCTGCCCTGCACTGACCTCGGAGGGCTGCACTGAAGGAAACAAAAATGCAGCTTAAGTTCCTTTACAGATCAACATTTTTCAACCAATCCCTTTTCAAATGATAGGCTCCCGTTCTGTTTTTCCCATCAAAGGTCACAACATCACATATCCCCTGCGTCCCCTCACCCCCCAATTCCTTTCCATCTGCCACGTATTTACCCAGACTCTCCACTTGTCTCAATCACCTTGCAGTGTTTTGACATCCTGCTCACCCACTCACAATCCGATATTGTTTCGTGCCATCAGCAAACTTGGAAATATTGTATTTGATCCCCTTAACCAAATATATGATGTGTGTTAGGAATAGCTGGGCCCCAGGCCCCAATCTTGCTATATCCTCTATAGAAAAACGTTTCATTCCTAATCTCTGCTTCCTGCCAGCACTCCCATTCTAAAACCATATTAGACCCAGCTCCATTGGATTTGAATTTGCATAATAGGCTTGGGGCTTGATCAAAACTCCTTCTGAAAATCCAATCATATTGCATTGATTGCTTCTCCATAATTATGCTCAAAGTCACTTTCTCAAATATGATTCCCATTTGATAAATCTCTGTTGACTTTGTCTGTGCTCATTACCTTTAGTTCCAGTACTTCCTCTAAAACTGTTTGGTTGCTAATTTCATTCTAATCCGTTTTGCTCTACAGACTAATGTTGGCTAGTATTATTGGGAAGTTTTCTTTTTGGCTTTAATTTATTCTGTGAAGACATAACTGAAGTATTTGCTCCATAGTTCTGCCTTTGCCCTGTCCTCAATTCTCTGCTATCAAACTGTAAGAAAGCTGCACCTTTTCCCCCATAATTTTGACATTGACATATTTTCAGAAGACATTACAAGTTTAACCTTAAAACCCATGTTAATATATTGTTCAGAAACCCATCAATTCCTAGATTAAGCTATCAAATGATTGACTTTCCACAGCCATACAAACACAGAAGCACAGACTTGGTACCATCATAAATACAGCACGTTCTACATTAGTCCCATTTTCTGACACAAGGCCTGTAGTCGTGAATCTTATGGCATTTCAATTGCACAGGCATGTAATTTCTAATGATTGTGAAGTTACCATGACAACTCCTCTCTCAGGAAGTGGGTGAAAAAGCATCCTCAGTTCCTGTCCAAATCTCAAACCTTTCACTTTAAAAGGTGTTCCTTTGCTCTTGGTCCTTTGACTAAAAGGATCAGATGCTGTCAATGCACCCTTTCCATGTCTCTCGGAATCCTATCCTTCTGAATCACGGCCCACTCAGCCTTCTCTCCTCGAAACTAAACTACCTCAGCTTATCCAGCCTCTCTCCAAAGCTGATATGCTCCTTCCCAGGGAACATCCTGGTGAATCTCCACTGAAGCCCCTCCATTACAATCAGATCCTTCCTGTAATGTGGCTCCCAGAACTACAATCAGAATTCCATCTTGGCCAAACCAAAGTTCCACATAGATCTTATAATCTATGCCTTGATAAATAAAGGTTATGTTTACGACCCCTGTGTTTGCTCAAATTGTGCATTCACCTGTTTAGTCACATTCAGGGAAAAACTCTGAGCCTCCTC
Source organism: Hemiscyllium ocellatum (assembly GCF_020745735.1). NCBI lineage: Eukaryota > Metazoa > Chordata > Chondrichthyes > Orectolobiformes > Hemiscylliidae > Hemiscyllium > Hemiscyllium ocellatum. The sequence continues at coordinate 189,199 of NW_026868960.1, forward strand.
GTGTGCTGCTGTTGATTGTGTACTCCCCTGTTTGGCTCCTACTTCCAAAGTGTATCACCACATATTTATCAGGGTTACATTCCATCTGCCATTGCTCTGCCCATCTGACCATGTCATCTGCATCTTCCTGTAACGTAAGGCATTCCTCCTCACTGCGAACCACCCGGCCAATATTTGTGCCAAATACAAACTTAGTTGTCACACTCCCGCCACCCCTGTCTATATTCACAGCTGCATCATTTATGAATACTACAAATAATAAGGTTAATGATGACACAACATCAGGATATAGTGCAAACAGTTTATTCGGAGGCACTAGCTTCGAAAAGCTGCTTCTTCATCAGGTGTTCTGCGCTTTGAAAGCTCGTGCCTCTGAATAAACCTGCTGGACTATAACCTGGTGTTATGTGATTTTTAGATTTGTCCACCCCAGTCCAACACCAGAACCTCCGTATCACAAATAATAAGGGACACAGCACTGATCCCTGTGATACACCATTGGACACTGGTCTCCAGTCACATTAACAGCCTTCAACCACTACCCTTTGTCTCCTAACACTAAGGTGATTTGAATGCAACTTGGCAAGTTGTGAATGACTCCTACCTGTTAGCTTGTTATTCTTTTCTGCTTGCAGAATATATTGGGATTCTCCCTAATCATAGCCTGCCAGCGGGTTTCTATACCCCTGTTTTAGGCAGTTCTCACCGAGTGATGTATTTCCTCATTATTACGGTCTTAAGTGGCCAATCACTTATGTAGACATTATTGATCCTGAATCTGAATTAGACAGCAAGGGAAGCATACTGTTTATTTCCAACTTGTCAAATGTTTTGTGAATTTTCTAAATTTTACTGTGACCCTTGGTGGGCGGCACGGTGGCACAGTGGTTAGCACTGCTGCCTCACAGCGCCTGTAGACCCGGGTTCAATTCCCGACTCAGGCGACTGACTGTGTGGAGTTTGCACGTTCTCCCCGTGTCTGCGTGGGTTTCCTCCGGGTGCTCTGGTTTCCTCCCACAGTCACAAAGATGTGCGGGTCAGGTGAATTGGCCATGCTAAATTGCCCGTAGTGTTAGGCAAGGGGTAAATGTAGGGGAATGGGTGGGTTGCGCTTCGGCGGGTCGGTGTGGACTTGTTGGGCCGAAGGGCCTGTTTCCACACTGTAAGTCTAATCTAATCTACCTCTCATTCTTTGAAACTCTAGAGAACATAGACCGAGTTTCCTCATCAGGCAATCTCATTGTCTGAGGGATTAATCTGGAGAATGTTCATTGCACGTTTTTTGTGGTAAGTATCTTCTTTCTCAGATTCGGTAACCAACACATTACTCAATCGATGCACGTTTGCTCGCTGAGCTGGAAGGTTCCTTTCCAGATGTTTCATAACCTTACTAGGTAACATTTTCAGTTGATCCCATGGGAAACAATGCTGAAAATTCCTGCTTTCCATTTATATGTTTGGGTTTCTTTGGGCTGTTGATGTTATTTCCTGTGGTAATGTTACTTCCTGTGGCAAAGTCACTTCTCTGGTACGCTGCTTTGGAAAGTTAGAACGCATGAAATTGAGGAGGATCTGCCAAATTAGATACGGAATTCTCTTGATGATAGGAATCAGAGGGTAATAGTGGAAGGATATTTGTCAGACTTGAGGCCTGTGAATAGTGGAAAGCCTCAGGTGTTGGTGCTGGGGCCACTACATATTACATATATCTATGATTTACATGAGAATGTATAGGCATGATTCGTAAGTTTGAAGAAAACACTGAAATAGGCGGCATCATGGAGAGTGAGGAAGGTTATCAGAAATTTCAGAAAATGCAGCAGTACCTTGATCAGCAGGAGAAGTGGCTGAGAATTTGCAAATGGATTTTAATTTGATCAATGTAAATTCTTGTATTTTAGAAAGTCAAATCAAGGTTGGAGTTTCATGGTGAATGGTTGGGACCTAAGGAGTGTAATGGAATAGAGGGACCTTGGAATTCAGGTGCATGGTTCTCTGAAACTTGATGCAGAGGTAGACAGTGCAGCGAAGAAAGATTTTGGCACAGTGGCCTTCATCAGCGTATATCACTGAGTAACAAATTTAGGGAGTTACGTTACAGTTATACAGGATGCTGGTGAGGCCATACTGGGAGAATAATGTTCAGTTTTGTTCACTTTGCTATTGGAAGGATGTCATTAAACTGGAAAGGGTGCAAAAGAAATTTACAAGGCTGTTACAAAGGACTCAACGTTCTGAGGGATATAGGGAGAGGTTGGACAAGCTACGACTTCTTACTTTAGACATATGAGACTGAGGGGTGATCTGATAGAAGTGTGTGAGATCATGGGAGCGATGGGCAGAGTGAATGCACTCAGTTTTTTTTTCCCAGGGTTGGGCAATCACAGACTAGAGGGCATCAGTGTAAGGTCAGAGGGGAAACAATAAAATATAACCTGAGGAGCAACTGTTTTTCACACAGCGGTGTTACGCAAATGGAACGAGCTGCCAGTGGAAGAGGTTGAGGAGGGAACATTCGCAACATTTAAAAGGCATTTGAACAAATATACAGACAGGAAAGGATTAAAAGGATGCCGGGAAAGAGCAGGGAAATGGGGTTAGCGTGGATGGATATTTTGGTCTGAATGGGCGAGTTTGGGCACAAGGGCCTATGTCCGTGCTGTCGGACTCTATGACTTTAACAACCATTGCTTGCCTCCCACTGTATGTTGTATTGTACTTTCCAAATTCACTGGAGCGAACTTGACCTGGCTACCATGATGTTGAAACAGAATGATCAAGCATTCTATATTGTATGCAGACACCGTGTAAAATGCACCTTATTTACGTCACTAATCCTTAAAAGCTGCTTCAGAGCAAGGTTATTAATTGGTCCTTCTGACCACACAACAACAAATCCAAAATAACCTGCTCTCTAGTTTGCTTCGCAACATAATCTTCAACCCACCTCATATACACTTACAGAATTTATTTCCCACATCATGAGCAGTCAAAATTTAATGCAGTTCAGATGCAACTTGAGACCATCTAATAAAACTGCAGTACCATGAGACTTGCATATCTAATTTCCAGAGCATATGATGCTCAGATTTTCTGCAATCATTTTGGTTTCGAGAAATAACACACCAATATTTGCTTTTCATTGCTATTTGTATGCTCTACCTAAACTGATTCTGTGGAATCTGAGGGACAGCTGTGTGTCATTATTAGTGATAGATGTGGACAAGACATTCGGAGAGCATCACCTCGACACTGAGATGACCTGAAGTAATGTCCATCAATACAGGACAAGCATCAATATCCTCCCTGCTCTGTCAGGCTAAAGGTCACGGTATTCTCTCTGCTCTATCACCCTCACTGTATATCTGTTATAGCACCTACCCCCAGAGAATCCTCATGTTCTATCTCCAAATAAGGGTCAGGCACTTCCACTCTCACTATTGAATTCAACAACATCCTTCCCACACCTTGTCTGTCACCTACGCAAAAGCCCCCACACTAATAACACTACATGGATTGAGGAATGTCGACTGACTCGTTCCAGACACATCACAATTCCCCGAGTCCCACCTGCACCAGCACTAACAGCAGGGCCACCCATTCCTGCCCTCACTCCCCCCCTCCCTTTCGCTCATTCCAAGAGAAACAGCCTGGAATAGGACAGAAAGGGCCAAGCCGGGTGATTGAGAGCCCAATATCCATTCTGTCACCCGTCTACCCCCGCCATGTGGAGAGCACCCTAGTACGAGATGGAGCAGACTGGGATGCCTCGTGTGGAATTTCTGAAACATCCATATCCCACTGATCGATGAAGGAGCAGTGCTCAGTGAAAGACAATTCTCACTTTAAACCCACGTAGAAACACACAGAGACATATGCAATCACACACAAATAGACACATGCAGAGATAGAAACACACAGGCTGATACACAGAAAGGCAGACGTAGACACACAAATACACAGATGACAAGAAGGTGGACACACACACACACATAGAGACACACAGGGGCACAGACACTAGTGTCATTAGGATACAAATAGATAAGTCTTTGACTAATAAGGGGATCAAGGATTCTCGGGGGAAGGCAGGAGAATGAGGTTAAGGAAAATATAATAAATTATTGAACGGCACATAGGACCCGCTGAGCCGAATTACCTCATTCTGCTCCTTTTCCATGCTCATGTAAAGTTATGCTATCAAGTATTCTATTCCTTAGACAGCAGCAGATGCTGGGTTTCATACATATTTGATTCGAAAGGGTCAGTGGCAATGTGGAACAGGTTCGGAGTCCGGAATGGTTTATGTTTATTCCTAATTATTCTGTCCTTGTTACTGAAAAGAGGTGGTGATTTGATGTTCAATTTTAAAATAACAGTCCCACAAAGAAAGAAGGACGCCGCTTTCCCTTTGGTGTTTTGCTGCCTGTGGTGTCCTCATCCTCAGGGAGCAGTGAAGACTCAGTTATTGAAGATATCCAAGGCTGAGCTTGTCTGGTCTTTGCTGGACTGGAGAATCAATGTTTATTGGACACAGACAGGAGACGAATGGGCAGACACACTCGGATCATCCATGAGCATTCTGAATGGTGCCCCCAAATGGCCAATGCTGCCCCAACGCCGCATGTTGTTCCCTCAATCACCCTCGAGCCTGTTACAGAGATATACTGCTGCCCCTACCCCATGTGTTGTTCCCTCAAGTCACCCCTCGAGACTGTTGCAGAGATATACTGCTGCCCCTCTGGCATGTACTGTTCCCTTAATCCAGCCCTCGATGCAGTTACAGAGATATACTGCTGTCCCTAACCCAATCTGTTGTTCCCTCAGTTCACCCCTCGATGTTGTTACAGAGATATAGTGCTACCCCTACCCCATGTGTTGCTCCCTCAATCCACCTCTCGATGCTGTTACAGAGGCAATCTGCTGTCCCTACCCCATGTTTTGTTGCTCAATCCACCTCTCGAGGCAGTTACGTGGTAGGGGAGACCCCATGTAGTCAGACAGGATCGTTACAATGAGACAGGAGGAGGTCATTCTGCCCCTCTAAGGAATTACACAGGAATATAGAATGAGGTAATTCAGCTTGTTGAGTGCATTACACAGGCCAGGAGGAGGACATTCAACCCGTCTGAACGGCTGCACAGGAACAGGGAAGCTGTCGGTATCAGGAAATAGAGAGTAGAGACAAATGTTTATTTTCAGGCTGCAAAGATGCAACAGATGGAGTGCCTCAGAGATCACCGTGGGGTTATCAGTGATCAAATATCTTTTTCAATGATCTGCAGGAAGGGGAGGGAATGGCTTGGAGCTCAAGTGGATGGTCATTCAATGTCTTGTCAAATGGACGTTGCGAATCTGCAAAGTCGTATAGATAGGGAAGGTTAGTGAGCTAACATTCAGCAGAAATAACCTAAGGTAAGTTGTCTATTTTTGGCATGAAGGATAAAACAATTTAAATGCAGAGAGATTTTAGTACTCTGTGATTCAGGCAGTGTCCATGTTCATGGGACATGAATCATATGAAGTAGGATTTGATTTGTAAGGTAAGTGGATTCATGCTGTTTTTGGCAAAAGATATTGGTTTAATCGCAGGGATGTTTTATTGCATCTGTACAGGGCATTGCTGAGACCACACTTGATGCACTGTGTGCAGTTTTGATCCTCTGAACTGAAATAAAAGGATATAATTATTTTCGAAGATTTTCAAAGAGGTTTCCCTCTACTCATTCCGGGAATGCTGCCATTTGTTATGGGGGATTATCAGTTTTGACCAGAGCTGATAAATAGTATTGAGCCATCCATTCTGAAATGTGTATCAACTGGATGCATTGCATCTCTTGTCAGGGAGACTAAAGTGAGAGAATGAATTTTAAGAAAAAGATGTATTGACATTAAAACACATACTATGAATAAGCCTATCAATATTTACAAATTACACAAACATATGTAAGCATGTCATCAAATTAAAAAGTGGGGTCATTTTTTTGCGATTGAAAGGAATTGTGTACGAAAAGAGCAATGGTGCCCCTGCATGTAATCCATAATCGGGTTTTCCAGATAATGTTCCAGGAGAGAACACATGGCCCAGTTTGTTGTTCAGTTGACATTATTGTATGTTTCAACACAGAGAGAAAGAAAACAGTTCTCTACCTGAGAAGCAGCAGCCGATTGATCCCTCTCTCTTACTTTTTTCCGCCCGATACAAAAATGTGAGACCATAAAATCTCTGAATTATTGTATTACTCTCAATATCCATGATAAAGTAGAAGCATTGTTTTAAGCAACATAAATCATCTTTAACTACTGAACTGAAATAGAATATATCAATTGCACTTGTTGCATGGAATAGTAAACAAATGTTTACTGTTGTCATTGGTTTCAGGAGCAATAAGGTACTTACTCAGGTTATTCTACTGAACAATAATCAGATGGTGATGGAAGTCTTTGTGTTGCTTTGCGTGTATTGTTTTGTGTGAACATTGGGTCAGATAAAATTGAGATATTTGCATGAATTAGGAACAGATTGATAATTGTGTGCGAATGATCAGATTTAACATCAGACAGTTTTTGATTTTTTTTCGTAGATTGCTGAGTGAAACGTTCTTAAACCATCGTGTAATCAATGGGATAAGTGAAAGATGTGCAAACTGAACTTTCAAATGAACACACCCTGATATTTTCACGCCATTTCAATATCACATTCAAGAAAAATAGGTGACTGAAAAGCAAAAAAAAAACAAATCTTACACAATTCATAAACTGACCAATAATTAAAAATTGATAAATAATCGCAAGTGATATTTGTTTATTTTACTGAGAAGTTAATTGATCTTTTCTCATATTTATATCAATGGAGCATAAAATTCTGTTTTGTTTTAACTAAGATCTACAGAACAAGAGCAAATTAATAACTATCATGACTTTGTGTATTTCCGCTTTCTGACTGCAACATTCTCAATATTTTCTGGGGAATATTGATTGAATGGAATTATATACATTTTGTTATGAGTGACCAGAAGAAGGTATATAGCAGACAATGTGATTAGTGGAATGGACGATGATATCTCCAAATAATCTACTGATATTTTGATGGGATATACAGTAAGTGTCAGCATCGAAGCAAATTATAATCAAATAAATTTAAAAATGACTCCAAGTTTAAACTAAATACAATATTCACAATTACTGACAGATTGTACATTGCAATGTCCATGCAGTTTTTATTCTACAGAAGCATATTTCCACACTTGTAGCCCTTACTGGATTGCACAATTGTTAGATATAAGATATATTAGCAACAAAGGGATTTTCAAATACATATATTCGTGAATTTGAGAATAATGCGATATCTTATCTTGATATTAGACTGAGTACTTTGTAGAAATGAAGAGAAATATTGCAGGGAAAAGTAATTGGCGCTCTCTGAATTTCAGAGGCTGAGACGATTGTTATATTTCACCTGAGCAAAAATCAAACATTTACAAAGAATTTTGCAAGGGATATTATTGGTCGTTTGGTATGTGTATGGACCTGACTAAATCGGTATTAATATAGTAGCATTGACAATAAGAAATAATGAATGAATTTTTTGAAAAAAACACTGCAATTTTACCAAGTCTATTTTAAATTGCTGTGCAATTATTGTAATTGATAATTGCTTTTAGAATCCTGACAGATAAATTGACTAACTATTTTGAAAACACTTTGCTGTGATATTGATTGGATATTCATCGAGATTAACAAACTGAAAACTAAAGCATAAAACGTATCTGTATGATATGAAAAAAATCAATCAGCGGCAATTGAAAGAAAAATATTTTGTTTTAAAATGCAGGCAATGCAAGATTTATATGCTTCCAATAGTTTTCTTGATGAGACATGTCAATTTTGTTGATGTATTTTTTACCACAATAAATGTTTCGATAATTATTTCAGAATTAGGAGGAAATGGATTCGGCCATGGAAGTGACTATTATTCTGAACAAAATATAGAGTCACTGACTTTTGATGCGGAAATTAATTCTCATAATTGTTCACTGACATCTAATATGGAAGGAAAAGGAGAATTGTCAACATTTCCAAGCAATTTGTTTTCATATTATGAAATGAAAATAAAAATTTTGGAGGGCAATTTGTTTGAAAAAAGGAAACAGTCATTTCATATGACATTTGAGCTGAAGATTCGTTCCCATTTCCCCATTGTAGTCTTTGCAATAATTTAAAACTCAGTGTTGGTTGAACAAAAGAACAAATGGACATAATCGAAATGCATTCTTGTACACCAAAAAGTAAATGTAAAGCAATTTTATGCTGAAAATTATATCGCTCTGAATGTAATCATTTCACACACAATAAATGTTTGTATTGAATTGAAATGTCATCATTGCTATAGAAGTGTTTTCCCCTGACAGGGAATGAGGATTCAGGAGGCAGGCTGAGCTCAGGCATGTGGAAGATGTTTACTCATGCAGCAACCAGTTAATGAAGGGATCATACCCAGAGTAAAAAGTGAGGTCTGCAGATGCTGGAGATCAGAGCTGAAAATGTGTTGCTGGTTAAAGCACAGCAGGTTAGGCAGCATCCTAGGAAGGGCTCTGGCCCGAAACGTCGAATTTCCTGTTCCTAGGATGCTGCCTAACCTGCTGTGTTTTAACCAGCAACACATTTTCAGCATCATCCCCAGAGGCCACTCACGGAAGGGAGATCCATGACACATGGTAACATGTAGAGTAAAAGGCAGCATTTTACGGACTTTCTGCATCACAATGGCCACATACAATGTGGTTACAGCCCTTCCCTCCTCGTACAGCCACCCAATTGAAGCACAAAATTGCAGGTGGGCATTCTCATGGACATCCCCAGATTCATATTGGAATCTTTCCATGCATCTTGTTGACTTAGATTCCAAAGTTCTTCCTGAACTCCCTCGGGCCTCTAAGTTTACCTTATCAGTTGGGACATTTTTAATTCTGGTATTCATTATATTTTATTTTATCAAAGCCAATTACTCCTCATATAATTCACTGTCTTCATTGTATATGTACAAAGAAATAGGAAATACAGTTAATTTTAGCTTACTTGCTATAAGATGAGTAATATGACTTGTGTAATAAAGTTCGTTATATTGTGTAAGATTATACAGCTACTCTTTCTGTCAGGACTTTATAATTAATGGGCAGTCAGCATCATACCGTGGAGTAAATTCCTAAAACTAGCTAACTTCAAATCTCAGTCAAATGCTTTTCTATAATGTTTTAGTGGGCATGTGTTACATACATGAAATTTATGTTGCAAATTTCCCCTATTATACTCAATAATCTGTAATTAGAACCTTTGTTTCATATTCTGAGTAACTGTAAAATAATAACTATATCTAACAAATGAACCCTTCCGTTGTCATGATAGCTGATTAGTGAGTTAAGTAGGCTGCGCCCTGCATCTGCTGTTTATTCATTTACTGGGACAATTATCCTTTCATTTATGAACATCAGGATTGGTGATTTGTCTGTATGTTGGCATGTTCTTAACAAGAACTGTATGGAATGCAGTCGTCCTGGTGTTGGAGTAGATCCATTGGTAGTGTGATTTCTTTTAATTTAAGGCTGGAACAGACTGTTAGTCCAGTTTATCACCCCCTGACACCTTGGATTTTAGTTCTAAGGTCGGCTGCCTGTTTTTAAATGACAGGCATTTTGTATGAGCCAATATGGACCATTCTATTCCAGGTGGGGGCAGGCCATGTCTATAACAGCAAATCAACTAAGATTCAAGTATTGAAATAAAAATCACCATTCGCTGCCATTGGTTTCTGTACAATGCAATACGTTTAGATTATTGAGCATTAATTTCACACTTAAAGCTAGACGTACTGGATTTGGTCAATTCTTAAATATTATATACAAGCAACAATTAATCTTAAAAATATTTCATAGCAAACTTAAAAAAGATTAGAAATCTCATATAGCTGCCTGTCATGTGTAAAAATGAACAACATTTATTGGAGTGTAAAATAATCAGACGTCTCTTAATATGTAAGGCGGAATATTAATCCAATGATTTCAGTGAACATTCAAATGAGAAGGGAACAGATATTACCTGTGAGTGTTGGATAAGGAATCATTAATTAGTTTGTATTTGTGTTATCCTGGAATAAGACAACTATTTTTTTTTAAATAATGACACTAAGAAATACTGGATTAAATTAAAATGTGAATTTGACGATGTTTGTTGCAAAACCTAAACTGTGTGATTTTTGGAATGACAATGAATTGATAATTAATTTTAGAACTTTGGCAAAGTAAATGATTCAATATGTCTAAATGGATTTGCTCTGACGTTGACTAGATATTTCTTAATCTGTCAGCCGAGAATGCCAATTCTGGCATGATGATATGGAAAGACATTAGACATTCAGTGAACATTGATCAGAAATGGTTTGTCATTCAAAATTCTCAGATCTTCAAAATTTCTATACTTGGTTTCTCTACTTTTCTTCTGAAGAAATATCATATATAATAAGAACAAATTCTGCATTGTACTTAATTCATGCAATTTTTCATCTCATCAATATTTAGACATTTGAGTCAGAATTATAAAGAAAGTAAGTCATAAGGGAGATTTATTTCCACACAAGCATATAGTCAACAGCATTTATCAATGTATTTGTTTCAATGTTGTCTCTGAATAAGCAGATAAATACATGTAAGGGGGATCTTTTGACAATGTAATCAGCCACAATTAAATTTTTAACATAATTTTTGACTTGGAAATCTATCAGAAAAAAATCCTATATTCAGGACTTGCTTCATCTCGATACATGTTACGTGTAGTATCCTCAGTCATAAGAAATAAGGTGTCATCATGGGTCTGGAAAACATATAGTGTGTAAATTATAATAAGGTTTCTCTTACGTATCTTTGGATCTGGTGAGACTGAGATATTCATCCTGAGAACAAAACGGCACGTGCAAAGCGTATTTCACCGAACAGTAATGAGGTGGTCTTGAAGACCATTACGAGTACTTTGATTTCAATAATGTTGAGCTGATTTCCATGATTTGGGAAATATTTTACAACATTTTACCAAAATTCTGGATTCTAAGCATTTAATGGGTTTCATGAAAACTCCCCTCACTTGTCGTCATTATCAAGCGAGGTGTATAACGCTCAGGCACTGGCTGCAAGTCGAGGTGCCAGGAAGTCTGCATAAAACTCTTCAAAGCACAACTCTCGGGCTGGTTGTGACTGGATCTCTCGAACATTTGTGACCTCTTTGACTGGTCTTTCCACAATTATCTGGAGGTGATCATTTTGTCTAATGTTTGCTTTAGGTTGGCCTTTTTAGCTCCGATTTCTCCATCTGTAGGAATATTTATAATGTTCAATTATGTGCGACAGGTCACTTGACGTTACTGGACAGGTAAAATATGATTGGGAGATGCCGGTGTTGGACTGGGGTGTACAAAGTTAAAAATTACACAACACCAGGTTATAGTCCAACAGGTTTAATTGGAAGCACACTAGCTTTCGGAGCGACGCTCTTTCATCAGGTGATCACCCGATGAAGAAGCATCGCTCCGAAAGCTAGTGTTTTTCCAATTAACCTTATTGGCTATAAACTGGTGTTGTGTGATTTATAAATTTGTACACCTCAGTCCAACACCAGCATTTCCAAATCAGATCAACCATGAATTCGTTGAATGGTTGAGCAGACTCCTTGCGCTGAATAGCATACTTCCACTTGGTTTAACATTTCGTCTAACGCCTTATTTTATTCACAAGTTCAGAATTGTGAGGGGATGGGATGAAGTGACATAAAAGGTTTATTGAACAGATCAGACGCAGCAGGAGCAAAGCTCATAAACTCAGGAAGAAGAAATATGCTGTGGCCTGGGGGCAACAAATGACACTGGGCCCAGCACAGGTGGCTGTGTACAGAATCTGTGATTGCTGAAGAAAGTTGCTCGATATTATACAGTTGGCAAGTCAGTGATCACGCTGGATGATGGATCATTGTATGACTCACACACAGCAGGAATTTGTGAAAGAATGAAATGTTTGTTTCATTGGAGACATTTTCTGTGGTTCCAATTCCGATTGACTGTTTGAAATACTGATCAGATTTTTGTGTGAAGTGTCAGGTTAAAATACTCATGAACAACCCCATTGGATAAGCCTGTGCTCCCGATCTGTAGTTTTGTTTTCTTTCTTTCGATGTAAATTCATAGAAGGACAGGATGGAATGTAGGGCGGAAAGAAAAATGGGTTCTTTCTCATTTCACCAATTTTATCTACAATTGAATAGAATGGCTGCTCTCACTCTTCATTTCGTCTTTAATGTGGTGTCGATTATTTGTGAATCTCCCGTGCAGTGAAGGGCAAGAACAAGATTCTCGATCCAGTGTATACCAGAGTGTGAGCTGCAAATAAAAACTGCTAGAGCGGTACATAAAGTTAGCAACCAGAGTGTGACTCGAACCAGTGAATGTGGAGCACAGCGGTATAATTACCCACCACCATAATCCCTCGGTCCCCTCTGCACATTTTGTAGAGGGGTGACATATGACCACACCATTGTGCTTCTGCCTTCACCAGAATTATAATAACAGCAAATTCCAATAAATAGCCATGCTGGTCAGAATGAATAACTGTCATTGATACATTCTGAGTCAGAACTGAGTCAGAATGAAATAGGACAAGAATTTTCTTTCATATTTACACGTACATTTGACTCATAATTTCTTCCGTCACTTTCTCTCTCACGTGAAGAAGCAGCCATAGAGAGGGAAATAAAGGCGATGTTGTCGCTCAATGGCCTTTCTCATTTGGCTGAACCTGAATTGGATTAAATCGCAAGAACCGCTGATTTGTTCGTTTCATTTTAATTTTGCTGAAACCTCACAATGTTCATTAATAATCAGAAGTGAATTAGATATATCTCATTGGAACGATTAATGTTGTATTCAAATTTGCTCTGACTTTATTTCAGCTTAAGGAAAATACTGCTAAGAAAAACAGAGGGTTAAAGTGCAAAAGAAAACTCACCAGTTTTGTTGCTCGTTGCTTTGGCAAATTTCACTGAGTACGAAATGGACCAAACATCGTGGTGTTTATTCTCACATCCTGAACGCATTTGATAAAAGCAGGAAGTCGTTCTCCAAGCAACTGGTCATTTCCTATTCATTATGTAATATCGTCACTTCACAATAAATAAAAATCCACTCAGTTCCATTTACAATGCTTTAGGTGGAATATTATGCCAAATCTTTCAAAATGCAGACTTTTGGAACCGAATCTTATTCAGCTGCACACATTAAAGGAATTTCTTTACATTTAAAGTCAACCAACTTAGGCATTGTTTCCCCACAACTTCCGACCGACTACACCCCACCCCTACACCTTTACCTACCCACACGCTGTGTCTCTCCTTGTGAAATTTATTCCTTGCATGTCAACAAAAGTGCCTTTCCAAATATTTTGAAAACCAGATTCTCGGAGTGACAGCGATTGTGTTCTCACCATTTCTTTCTCCTTCAAAGGTTTGATTAAAGGTATTGAACACCTGACATCTAGATGTTTACTTACTTGAAAGATGGAATATTCCACCTATTTACTCTGACCAAGCATTTCATAACCTGCAAAAAAAAACATTAAGTCTTCCTTGGTTTAAGGATAACTCAGTTCTCAGTTTTCCAAGAAGACAAGTGAATAAAATCTCATCTTCAGTACACCCCCATCAGCATCTTCTCTAATGTCTGTACACCCCAATAAACCCCGTCATTATCAATTCATGGAATCACAGAATCCTACAGTGCAGAAAGAGCATTTCAGTCAATCGGGCCAGTATCGACTCTCTGAAGAGCATCTCACCTAGACCCACCTCCCCTCCCTATTTCCATATATTTCACCTGAAGAAGGGGAATCCCTCCCCCTTATGATTTCAAATAAACCTGTTGGAGTATAATCTGACGTCCTGTGATTTCTGACCTTATCCCCACATTTCCCATGGCTAATTCACTTAACTTACTTAATTCACACCCTGGACACGAGAGGGCAACTTAACTTTGCCAATCAACCCAACCCTCCCTCTGAAAACCAGTGCGAATTACTGAGACAATGTTCCATCATACTGAGTAAATGCTGTATCATTTTGTAATGGTTTTATACCCTGGTAGCAGCCTCATCAGAATAAATGAACCCAAATTCAATGTATCGAAACGGTACTCTGTCGTTTACAATTTCATTCGTGCTGCGGGAAATGTTTCTGCACTCATATTTGAATGTGTTTACGTTGTTTCTTCCTCGGCTTCCTGCTTCTAGTAAACACTTCAATCCGGAACGAGTCTGTCAAATGCTTTTCATTCCAACACAGTCACAAGGTGAAGTTTGCAGAAGGCACGTGTTTGGCCGTTCACAGACACACAGCCTTCCTGAGAGCTGCAGTCCTTCCCCACCTTTATTCAGGCAGCACTGTCCTTCCTGTGACATGCCCCATCTAGAATAGAAGGACAGGTATCAATACCCGCACTTGGGAATGGAGCGACAGTTTTAAAATATTTACACTGTCCCCAGCGGAGAATTGAGCCCTGTGACAGGCGCGAATACTAACTACTATACTACCGAGAACAAGAGTGTCAAAGGAGGCCCTTCAACCAATTGTGGCCACACTTCTCAAATACAACTGCCTAATGAACTGAATCACATTTCACAATTCTTACCCCACAGCCTTATATGTCTTGGCATCACAAGCTCACATCTGAATATTTATTCAGGTTGTAAGGGTTTCTGACGCTCTGAACAATGCAGATAGTTTATTCCAAATTCTAACCACCAACTGGCTGATAAAGCTTTTTTGCACATCTTCGCGACTGCGCCACTCAGTTCCTCTGATTCTGTGGCTGGGAATTGGGACTATGTGGCAGCAATGGTTACTGCCTTGTGTGGGGAAACTGGTGAAGTAGCCGATGTTAAACTGCATTACGATTGAAGCATACATTTCAACAACACCTGCACTGTCCCCGGAGTTTTTGATGTTTTGGAGAAATCTACTTATCTCAGCCTTTAGCATATTAATGATGGAATCACCACAGCTTCTGGGGGAACCGACATTAAACGGTCAGCCCATTCTGAGTTCCCACATACCTGCCACTGTTCGCTTAGCACTGATATTGTGCATTTGATGCGCTGCCTAATATGTCCTGTGAGACTGTACTTATTGCACACTGTCAGGGCACTCAGCTGTGGAATGCTCTGATCGTATAGTGGTTAGTACTCTGCGTTGTGTCCGTAATAACCTCGGTTCGAATCCGAATCACGGCAATAATTGCTCTATCTGCTCCAGCTCTTGGGAAACAAAAAGGAATCAGTTGTTTGGATGACGTAATTTTTTTCCAAGGTGATGATCTTTTCCCTTCAAATTCTGCTCGCTCACATCTCTGTATTTCATATGTCAGAATTCAAATCCACCCGTTCTCAGAGATTTCACTCCCTCCTACGATCACTAACTGAACTGTTCATCCCATACCCCCATTACATTAATTTAGAGATGCCGGTGTTGGACTATGGTGTAAAAAGTTAAAAACCACACAACACCAGGTTAGAGTCTAACATATTTAACTGAGCAATAGTTTTCGGAGCGCTGCCCTTTCATCATGTGGTTGTGGAGTCATTTCCTATTCATTAAGGCACTGCAAAATCTAACACTTACTCTCACATTGATACATTCAGTCTGTGCTGCTGCGGTCAATGTTGCTGGGTGAATGTGCCCCAACCCCACCATCAGGACCTGCAGATCAGTTGATCCATTTGATTACGGCTGTTGTGAGACCAATCCTCAGGTAGCAGCTTTTACTGATATGGACTTGCGATTATGGGGGGTCAAACTCAGGAAAATGATACAGGACAATATCGAGGAAAAGCGACTTCTTTCAGAAAGATTAATTTCACGGGTTTTCCGCAATGGCCGAACACGATTATCACTGGACTGTTCACTCAGATACAGAGCAAATGAACCAGGGACCCGGGTTTGACTCCAAACATGCCAGGTTATAGAATTGAGATTCAATACGTATCTGGAATTACGAATCTAATAACACCTATAAATCCATGGGCAATTGTTGAAAAAAAACAAAACCATCGTGTTCACTGACGTCCTTTGAGGAAGGAACCTACTATTCTTACCTGGTCAGGCCTCGATGTGACTCCAGACTCACTGCAATACGGTTGAGTCTCGACTACCCGCTGTACAATTAGGGATCGCAATCAATACTCCCGAGACAGCGACGCGCTCATTCTGTAACAGAATAGGAAAAAAGTTAATTTAGCTCTGGCTAGAGTACTGTGTGCAGTTCTGCAATTCACAGTATAGCAATGATGTGATGGCACTGCGAACGTTGCAGGAGAGATTCACTGGGATATTGCCTGGGCTGACGAGTTTCAGTTATGAGGAGAGATTGGACAGACTGGGGTTGTTTGTCGCCGAGCAGAGGAGATTGGAGAAGACATGACTGAGATGTACAAAATAATGCGGGATATGGATAGGATAGACTGAAAGAAGCGTTTGTTATTGATGGAAGGATTGAACACTGAGGCCAAGAGATTTTGGGAAAAGCCAAAAAGGTTTGATTATATGTGCGGAAATGGTCAGAGAGGTGGAAACTCTTTTAACCTGAAAAAATTCAGATGTGAATTTGTGATGCCAAGACATATCAGACTATCGGCTAAATAATCAGGTCGTTAAGCAGTTATGTTGGACAAATGCGGCCACAACAAGCTGCAGGGCCTCCTTCGATTTTGTTGTCTTCCACAGTATCGTGGTTCGTGTCCCCGCCTGTCACTGGGCTCAATTCTCCGCTGGGGGCACCGTAAATGTTTTAAACCTGTCGCTCTGTTCCCCAGTGAAGGTTATTAATGCCTGGCCTTCCATTCTCGATTGGTTATGTCACAGGAAGGACAGTGCTGTCAGAATCAGCTGGGGAAGGACTGCAACTCCTGGGGAGAGAGTGTGTCAGTGAAAGTGCAAACATGTAACTTCTGCAAACTGCACATTGTGTTTGTGTTGCAATGAAAACCATTATATAGAGTTGTTCCTGACTGTGTTTATATAAAGCAGCAATCTGAGGAAGAAAACAGAGTAAACCCATTCAGATCTGAGTGCAGAAACATTCACTCGGCTGAGTTGCCAATGTATAAAGTCATTAAACATGATACAGATAGTGTTCGAAATGATGGTACATTTGCTCAGTGGTTCGCACTGCTGGTAAGTCTGTAGGTTAGGTGGATTGGCCCTGTTAAATTCGTTGATGTATTCAGGGAGTGAATTCAGTAAGTTAATTGAGTTAGCCATGGGTAACGCAGTGATAAAGTCAGCAGTCACACGATGCCAGGTTTCATTCCAACAGGTTTATTTGAAATCACAAGCCAGAGGCATGCCAGGATAGAGACGGGAGCTAGGTCTGGTTGAGATGCTGTTTCGAATGTCCCTACAGACCTGATCGGCTGAATTGTACTTTCTGCATTGTTGGGAATCTGTGATTCTATCAGAGAGGTCACTGCCAGCGCTTACTGGGCTGCTAAGACATTAGAGACGAAACTGACTGTGTTTCGTGGGGATGCAATTTTATTTACTTGTAGAACATAGAACATAGAACATAGAAAGATACAGCGCAGTACAGGCACTTCGGCCCTCGATGTTGCGCCGACCGAATCCTACCTAACCTACACTAGCCCAATAACTTCCAAATGCCTATCCAATGCCCGCTTAAATGACCATAAAGAAGGAGAGTTCACCACTGCTACTGGCAGGGCATTCCATGAACTCACAACCCGCTGTGTAAAGAATCTACCCCTAATATCTGTCCTATACCTACCACCCCTTAATTTAAAGCTGTGTCCCCTAGTAACACCTGACTCCATTAGCGGTAAAAAGTTCTCAGTGTCGACCCTATCTAAACGCCTAATCATCTTATACACCTCTATCAAATCTCCCTAAACCTTCTCTTCTCCAATGAGAACAGCCCCAAGTGCCTCAGCCTTTCCTCATAAGATTTTCCTACCATTCCAGGCAACATCCTGGTAAACCTCCTCTGCACTCGTTCCAATGCCTCCACATCCTTCCTATAGTATGGCGACCAAAACTGCTCACAATACACCAGATGAGGCCGCACCAGAGTCTTATACAGTTGCAACATGACCTCAGGACTCCGGAACTCAATTCCTCTACCAATAAAGCCCAGTACACATATGCCTTCCTCACAGCACTATTTACCTGGGTGGCAACTTTCAGAGATCTGTGTACATGGACACCAAGATCCCTCTGCTCATCCACACTACCAAGTAGCCTACCATTAGCCCAGTAATCCATCATCTTGTTACTCCTACCAAAGTGAATGACTTCACACTTAGCTACATTGAATTCCATTTGCCACCTTTCTGCCCAGCTCTGCAACTTATCTATATCCCGCTGTAACCTACCACTTCCTTCCTCACTATCCACAACTCCACCGACTTTTGTGTCATCCGCTTACCCAGCTTTCAAGCCCTTCCTCTAGATCATTTATAAAGATAACAAAAAGCAATGGTCCCAAAACAGATCCTTGTGGTACACCGCTAGTAACTGCACTTCAAGATGAACTTAGTCCATCAACTACTACCCTCTGTCTCCTTCCAGCCAGCCAATTCCTAATCCAAACCTCTAATGTATCCTCAATGCCATACCTCCGTAGTTTTAGCATTAGCCTACCATGGGGAACCTTATCGAACGCCTTACTAAAATCCATATACACAACATCTACTGCTTTACCCTCGTCCACTTCCTTAGTCACCTTCTCAAAGAACTCAATAAGGTTTGTGAGGCACGACCTGCCCTTCACAAACCATGCTGGCTATCCTTGATCACGTTATTCCTATCCAGATGTTCATAAATCTTATCCCTTACCATTCTCTCTAAGACTTTGCCCACCACTGAAGTCAGACTCACTGGCCTATAGTTACTAGGGCTATCCCTACTCCCTTTCTTGAATAAGGGGACCACATTCGCTATCCTCCAGTCCTCTGGTACTATTCCCGTTGACAATGACGACATAAAAATCCAGGCCAATGGCTCTGCTATCTCCTCCCTAGCTTCCCATAGGATCCTAGGGTAAATGCCATCAGGCCCAGGAGACTTATCTATTTTCATCCTCTCCAATATTCCCAGAACCTCTTTCCTGCATATTTCCAGGCCATCCATTCTAATCATTTGTGACTCCATATTCACGTCAGCAACAGTGTCCTGTTCCTGAGTGAATACTGATGAAAAGTATTGATTTAGTGTCTCTCCAATCTCCTCCGCCTCCACACACAACTTCCCACTACTATCCTTGACTGGACGATACCTACCCTAGTCATCCTTTTATTCCTGACATACCTATAGAAAGCCTTTGGGTTTTCCCTAATCCTACCAGCTAAAGACTTTTCATGTCCCTTCTCGCTTCTCTTAGCTCTCTCTTTAGATCCTTCCTGGCTACCTTATAACTCTCTATCGCCCCAACTGAACCTTCA
The DNA here is from genome assembly GCF_020745735.1 of Hemiscyllium ocellatum. NCBI lineage: Eukaryota > Metazoa > Chordata > Chondrichthyes > Orectolobiformes > Hemiscylliidae > Hemiscyllium > Hemiscyllium ocellatum. The sequence goes on from NW_026868960.1 coordinate 208,734, forward strand.
CTCCTCATCTTTACATATGCCGCCTTCTTCCCTTTCACAAGGGATTCCAATTCCTTACTAAACCACGGCTGCCTCACAAGGCCCTTTACACCATGCCTGACTGGTACATACTTATCGAGGACACGTAGTAGCTGCTCTTGAACAATCCCCACATCTCATTAGTGTTCTTCTCTTGAAGCCTGTTTTTCCAATCCACACATCCTAAGTCATGCCTCACTGCATCATAATTTCCCCTGCCCCCAGCTATAACTCTTGCCCTGCGGCGCACACTTATCCCTCTCCATCACTAAAGTAAAAGTCACCGAGTTGTGGTCACTGTCCCCGAAGTGCTCACCTACCTCCAAGTCTAACACTGGCCTGGTTCATTACCTAGAACCAAATCCAGTATAGCCTCACCTCTTGTTGGCCTGTCTACATATTGTGTCAGGAAACCCTCCTGCACACATTGGACAAACACCGACCCATCTAATGAACTCGAGCTATAGCTCTCCCAGTCAATATCTGGGAAGTTAAAGTCCCCCATAACAGCCACCCTGCTACCTTCACTCTTTTCCTGAATCATCCTCGCAATATTATCCTCTACTTCTCTAGGACTATTAGGAGGCCTGTAGAAAACACCTAACAGGGTGACCTCACCTTTCCTATTTCTAACCTCAGCCCAAACTACCTCAGATGGCAAGTCCTCTTCCATCGTCCATTCCACTGCTGTAATACTATCTTTGACAAGTAATGCCACACCTCCCCCTTTTTTACCCCATGTCTGATCCTACTAAAACATTTAAACCCTGGAACCTGCAACAGCCATTCTTGTCCCTGTTCTACCCACGTCTCTGTAATGGCCACAACATCGAAGTCCCAGGTACCAACCCACGCTGCAAGTTCACCTACCTTATTTCTTATACTTCTGGCATTGAAGTATACACACTTCAATCCACCCTTCTGTTTACAGGCACCCTCCTTCGAGATCGCTGCATTATTCATAACCTCCCTACACTCAAGGTCCTGTACCCTAAAGCTACAGTCCAGGTTCCCATGCCCCGGCGGAGTTAGTTTAAACCCTCCCAAAGAGCACTAGCAAACCTCCCCCCAAGGATACTGGTGCCCCTCAGGTTCAGGTGTAGACCATCCTTTTTATAGAGGTCCCACCTTCCCCAGAAAGAACCCCAGTTGTCAGAAACCGGAATCCCTCCCTCCTGCACCATCCCTGTAGCCACGCATTCAACTGCTCTCTCTCCCTATTCCTCGACTCTCTATCTCGTGGCACGGGTAACAAACCAGAGACTACAACTCTGTTTGTTCTAGCTCTGAGCTTCCAATCTAGCTCCCTGAAAGCCTGTCTGACATCCTCACCCCTCTTCCTACCTATATCGTTGGTGCCAACGTGGACCACGATCTGGGGCTGCTCCCCCACCCCCTTAAGGACCCGGAAAACACGATCAGCGACATCACGTACCCGTGCACCTGGGAGGCAACATAACAAACGTGAGTCACTGTCGCCCCCACAAAACCGTCTGTCTGTACCCCTCACTATCGAGTCCCCTAGAACTATCGCTCTACCTTTCTCCAACCTTCCCTTCTGAGCAACGGGGCAGGCTCCGTGCCAGAGGCCTGAACCTCGTTGCTTGCCCCTGGTAAGTCATCCCACCCACAAGTATCCAAAACGGTATACTTGTTCTTGATTGGAATGACCGCAGGGGGTCCCTGCACTGGCTTTCTCCTCCCACTCCCCCTCACTGTCACCCATCTATCTTGTGTGTTGGAAAATTTGAAACTGAATCATGGAAAACCGAATGTAAGTTTTCCAGAGTATTTGAGGTTTGGAGAGAGTAAATAGGTGGTAAATTCTCTCTTTCAAGTTCGCAAATTTCTGAACGTCAGGCTTTCAAAACCATCGATGTCGGGCAAAGAAATAATGAGAGCAGAATTTTTGTCACTCTGAGAATCCATTTCCAAATATTTGGAGAGACACATTTCGAGACACAGAAGCAGTGAGTTTCACCAGGAGAGAGACAGCCTGTGGCCAGGTAAAAGTGTAAATGTGGTGTGTGTGTGTCTGTGGGGTGGGGGGGGGGGGGCGGGGAGGTGTGTCTGCGGTGGAAGTTGTGAGAATGAGAATAAGGGATTCTGCTACAGAGAGCCAGCTTGGCTTTGATGAGCCACTTTCTATGCCATAACACAATTGTTTGTACTTGCTTAACTTGTTCTGGTTATTTGTCTTCAGGGGTTAAATTATCATTAAGGTGTATCTACTCTGTGTTCATGCTCAGACCAACACTGGTTGTCCTTCCACAGCAGGAGAAATTTGTTCATTGCTTTATACATGGTTGTGGGGGAGTCCCCAGGTAGAATACACAGAACTGAAAATCTGCTCTAGGGTGTTTTCACCAGGATTGTGAATATCTTGGAACATCTAGTGCCACACCAATACCTGAAATGCTTTCCGACTGACTGACTAAATGAAAAATGTTCCTTCCACAGCATGCTGCTGGCTGGAGTTCTGTGTTCAGTGTTGTTTCACAAGGATCCGAAATGCAATATCTATTGTCTGTAACATATATCAATGATTAGCATGGAAATGTAAACGATTTAATTAGCAAGTTTCTAGATGGTACAAATTGATGAAGTTGTGAATGTTGTCAAAGGATACAGCAAGAAAGAGATCAGTTGGAAACCCCATACAAAAATAGATTTTATTCTAGACAAGTGTGAGGTGATGTATTTTGGGAGACTCATTGCAAGAGGAATGTATTCACTAAACCGAAGGGCTCTCAGCAGCATTGATATACAGAAGGATCTTCAGGGGCAAGTTCACAGCTCCCTGAGAGTGGTGAAGGAGGTGGATGGCAGGCATGCCTTCTTCTGTCAGGGGAGTGAATATAAAACTGTCATTAGGCCACCTTTGGAGAATTGTGTGGTTTTGATCAATACATAAAAAGGAGGATGTGCAGGCTTTGGATAGCGTGAGAAAAGGTTTACCAGGATGTTGCCTGGATTGGGAGAGGTTGGAAAGACTTGGATTTTTGTCTTGGGGAAGTCAGTGGCTGCGGGTGATCCGAAAGGCTCACACAGAGTGAAAAATCTGAATCTTTTTCCAAGTTGAAATGGCAAATTCTACAGGCCATAGATTTAAGGGGAGCGGGGGCAAGGTTAAAGGAAATGAAAACTGAAACAACTGCAGATACTGTAAAACAGAAGCAGAAGCATTTTCAGGAAAAGTTCAGCAGGTCTAGCAGCTTCTATGAAGATAAATTAAAGTTAACGTTTCTGAGGAAGGGTGACCAGACCCGAAACATTAACTGATTTTTCTTCACAGATGTTGCATGATCTGCTGAGCATTTCCAACAACATGTGCAAGTTTAAAGGCAGTTGAGTCAGACAAGTTTCTTATGCAGAAGGCGGTAAGTGACAAGAATGTACTTTCCTGAGAGATAGGAAAAGCAGAAAAAAATCACAACTTTTAAGAGGCATTTGGTGGGCACATAATCAGGCATGGGTTTGCAGCGATATGGACCATGTACAGGCAGGTGGAATTAGTTTGGAATGGCATCATGATCCGCACACTCGTGTTGGGCCAATTATTCCGGTGCTGTACTGTTCTGTTTTCCAGGAAGTAGAATGTGTGGAGCGAGAGATAATATTTTGAGTGGAATATGTCTCTTCTGTAGAACGCACAGTAAGTTGATGCATTTTGAGAGAAGCAATGTCAAAAGGGAATATATATTTGAATGGCACAGATACAGAGAGCAGGACAGCAGCAATGGGAGACAATGTGTACCAATCATTAAAGGAGAGAAAACATAAACTAGTTTGAGTAAAACAAATGGATGCTTGGCTTCATTAATGGGGGAATGATAATAAACTCACGGAAAAGATGCTGACCCTTGACAAAACTTTAGTTAGGTCGCAGTCAATCGTTACATTCAATTCTGGTCAACAGATTCCTTATCAGAATGAGGAAGTTAAAATACCATAGAGGGGCCAGTTCCATACCTTTTGCTTCTCTTTCAGGACACTGTGGGGTCTCAAGGGTTAAACATTCCTTGCTAAAGGCCTTATTTCATCAACTGAAGGCCTGTACTCTTAGAATACAGACAGAAAACTTCAGAAAGGGGGAGGCTGACTGTATCTCAAAATAGAACCTCTTGCAGCCACACATGTGGATTGCCCCGTAACCCTAGACAGAGGAATTTGCCCTTTCCCGACAAGACTGAGAGCCCTAGGCACAACCCAATTAAACTGCCTCCTGCTCCCATTGTCTTACCTCTCCTCCATATTAGCATAGGTAAGTGAATCCCCCATTTACTGAAGGAAGAACCATTCTGCCGTAATCTCTTCCCATCAACACATAATCATGAACAATATGATAATCAATCTCTGTAATCCATTCACATGTTATAACAGGACATTGACATTCATCAAGCTTTGCAAATTCATAATTCCCTACTTTAAACTGTGTAATAACATTCGCCCATGTGACTGATATGCCTTTGTCTAATTCCTATCTGTCTCTGTGGGTAAGGCAGAGATTCGTGAAGAAGGGTCTCTACAAGTAGATACTCGGCTACTTTAGAGACACTTTGAAACTCTCGCTGGCTGTCCAATAATAAAGCTATTGCTGTTGTGCAGAAAACTTGCATCGTCTGGATTTGTGGAACAATATAGTCATCAACAATGAAGGATATGAGTGATCTTCAGAGTGTGGAGTACAGACTTACTGGAGTTGTTCACTGATGAAGACAATGCAGTCACTGGATTGAATTGAATAAATTGCGATTTTCTTTGAAGTGAAGAAGTTGGATATAGTTTTGATGGAGCTGTATAAGATTATATCAGACCTAGATATAGCAGACAAAAATATCTGTATTCGATAGGTGATGGCACAAGAATTAAGGTCAGATGTAAGGTTTTGAGACGGGGGAGATGAGCAAGCGTTTCTACTGACTGTATTGGCTGGAAATATGCAGAACATGTTGCTTATCATGGTGGTGCAAGGAGAGAAGATCAATGATTAATAAAAACAATTATATCAGATCTGAGGGAAATAAACTTGCAGAGTTTGGGGTACATATGGGGAATGAGAATATTGGATTCTGCTACAGAGAGCCAGCTTGGATTTGTTGGGCCTCTTTCTATGCTATAATGCATTTTATTTGGACTTGCTTAAATTGCTCTGCTCACCAATTAAGTTGTCATTTAGGGAAATCTGCTCAGTGTTCCTACTCAGACCAATACAGGCTGTCCCTCCACAGCAGGAGATAATGTTTACTGCCTTATACTGGGTCCCTGATGGGTGGGGGGAGGGGGGGATGGAGGCTAACGGTGTATGTAACAGTCTGCTAGCATTAATCTGAAATGGCAGAACACCAGTGCAGCCATACTAGGGACTGACTCTGGAAATGTGGGGAATGCCAGAAGGGAATTCTTTACCGATCCCACCTGGAAACTGGCCAAACCAGTCAGAACTGTTCACCTGCTCAGTGCGTGTGTCGGGGGAAGGGATCCACTCAGGCATCCATCCTGCTGAGACACCAGTCAATTTACTGATAGCCACAGTTGAAGGATTTTTTCCCCCTCTTTCTCACGCCAAGTGATGTACAATGGTTTTGGCAGCTCATAAAAGTTTTGCACACAGAGAACTTAGGTTTGGAAATGTTTATGACATGTTCAAAGATGTTCAGATTCACACTGGGTAGAGACTTTTATTTTCCTTTATTCATTCACAGGAGGAGGGTGTTGCTGGCCCGGCAGCATTTCCTGCCCATCCCTAATTGCCCAGGGGGCAGGTAAGAGTCAACCACATTGCTGTGGGTCTGAGGTCACAATTTAGGCCAGACCAGGTAAGGATGGCAGCTTCCTTCCTGAAAGGGTAGATGGGTTTTTCTGACAATCTATTAATGGTCATCATCACACTCTAAATTCACAAGTTTTTTTTTATTGAATTGAAATTCCCCATCTGCTGTAGCAGGCTTTGAACCCAGGTCTCCAGAACACTTCCTGGGATTTTAGATTAACTGTCTCGTGACAATACCACTTGGCCAATCCTTCCCCACATCGCTGTCCATCTGCACAGAGTGAACGCTGATTTCCTGGTTCATCAGAACTGGTTCATCACATGTAAGTTTGCTCAATGATTGCAGGAGTTGGATGTTGATTGGCAATTGACATCCATCTCCGCACCATGTATTCTGGGGTTTGTTTCTGGTGATGATTGGAAGCACCATCAGTCTTTTTATCTTTTGAGGATAAAAACAGTTTCAATTAGCTTTCTGTTAAATGCATGGCAATCAATTCTATTTCACAAAGCTCAGGCAGTTTAATTTCTTTTGAAGGGCTCTCCATCTCCCCAACCTCGTCCATCCTTACCCCCAAGAGTGCAATAATCTCATAGAGTCTCTTTATGACAATGAATGAGACAATCTGATCAGCTGCTTCTTTCCCTACTCCTATGTCGGGTTGGATCTTAAACTCCCCTTGCTGCAGTTGTGATCCTGCATCATTGTACAGTGTTGCTCGTATTTCATGTCTTGGCCTATCAGTGTTCATGATACGGCATGTAGTATATGGGACCAACAGTGTAAGAGTTTAGCTTTTCCCTTCCAACAACAGCTGTAGAATTGTACTCCAACAAAACTTACAGAATCATGGCAAGCATATACCCCAATTTACCTCTTACCATCGAATCAGAGGATCAATCCTCGTTCAAATGAGAGAATGCAGGAGGGCATGCCAGTAACAGCAGCATGAATACCTAAAAATGAGGTATTAACCTGATGAGGTTACCAAAGAGGACTACTTGTGTTCCAAACAGCATAAGTGGCAAGTCATAGATAGAGCGAAGCAATCCGGGAAACAACAGATCTAAGATCTGCAGTCCAACCACATCCAGCTGTGAATGAAATCAGAGCACAGCTGGAGTTCTGAGGACAGTTCTCTTCAAGATAGTAACCAACAAGAACATCAGACTGGATTAATTATCTTAAAACTCAAGTCCGTTTGATATTCATATATTTACAATCAATGTTCAATTCACCAATGTAGCTGAAGGTAAAGACAATCTTCAAGTGATTGTAACAGTGGAGATATCTGAATACTTATTCAGCAAATTAAAGCCTGTTGTGTTTAGATAGTAATAATTTTAAAGAGATGTTAAAAAAGTAAGGTGACTTGAGTATAATGGAAGTCATTGATTGGTGGGTAGCTGATAATCTTGTCTTAATCTGAAATTAATTTAGGATTATTCAACAAATAAACACTTCGTGGGAATCCCAGCCCCAGGGAGTGCACATCCAGTTCCATGTGGGAAAACCAGGACACTTCTTGTCTGAGCGTCAACCACAAGAACACGGAGGTGACACTGGAAATGTCAGGAACACTCGTTAAAGTACTGCACACACTTCTGATCCCCACATTCCAGGGTTGATGTGATCACACCAGAGAGGGTACAGAGGAGATTGATCAGAATGTTTCTACAATTGGAAAATTTCTGCTCTGAGGAAAAGTTGGATAGGCTGGGGATGATTTCCGAGGAGGATGAGCTGTGATTTAATTGAAGTGATAAAATGCTGAGGAATCCAGATCGAGTGGATAGGAAGGAGCTATTCATTAACAGAGAGGTCAGAAACTGGAGGATTTAGATTGAAACTAATTCTGAGAATGAAGGGGAGGGGAGAATTCATTTCACTCGGAGATCGTTGGGAACAGGAACTCACTGATGGGGTGGCAGAGGCAGTAACCAGCATCACATTAGAATAAAAGGACATGGATGTAACTGAGATGCTGGAGCACACAGGGCTGTGGACTAAAGTTTGCAGAATGGGATCATTGTGATTTATTTAACATTTCTCCAGAATATTAAACTCAAGTCCAATTTGAGAATTTATAAACATCATCTGACCTAAATTCAAAATGTCAGAATAAATTTATCAGAAAGTTACAGCACAGATCGAGGCCATGCATGTCATGGCTGTAATAGAATGACCCAGGCTTTACAGCGTTCTGTACTCACCAATGAGAACAACAATTTCAGACTGTGAACTCTGCCCTCTATGTTGTTATAATCTGTTTTTTCAATGTATTTCTTTGACAGCTGCTCACCTTGTTTCCTGGTTTCTTTCCCAGCCCTAACTCCATTCCCCGTGGCCTTGAGGGACTACCATTTCTGCTGTTTAATCTCTCTTGCCATCCCCTGTGTGACACTGTCTTTTTGTCCTTGTCTCACCCCCACCTTGCTCACAACTTTTTAAATTTCTGTTGGTTCCCTGACCTCCGTGACGTCACTGCACCCCCTGGGTTAGTGGCATGAGTTTTGAATTCTCTTCCTCATGAGACAATCGGAAATCTTTCTGGCTGCAGTTTCTCCCAGATTTTATTTTGAAAAAAAAAGAACATTTGCGTCAGAGTTAAGTATTTGTGAGCCTTCATTCACAATCCTGAGCACTTAGACATCATCTGTCACCCTCCCTCAGATGTGCAGGTTTGATGGATTGGCCGTGCTAACAGGGCCTGTAGTGTGTAGGTTATGTGGGTTGGTTTAGCCATGCTAAATGTGGGGTTATGGAGGTAGGGTGGGACAGCAGGTCATTGTAGACTCGACGGACCGAATAGTCTCTTTGTGCGCCTAAGGGATTCTGTAATTCTAACTAATTGTGATTGTTGTCACATTTTCCAAAGGCCAGGTTCATTCAGCTCAGGTACACATGCTGCCTTTTGTGTTTCTGTGGGTCCTCACTCAATACTTTACTTCAGTTTTACATCAATTTCACACTGTATGTGAGGGTGGGAATGGATTTGCAAATATAAACACTCCAACCGAAACCCCTCACAGGTCAGGAACTGTTTCTGCTACTTGCATCACTCACAAGGAACAGAAAAATAAAGGTTCAGTCACAAATCTGACAGAAACAGAGGTTATAATCACCAGGAAGGCTAAACAGCTTAAAACTTTTTTCTTAAGAAAAGAGGAGGCTCAGAGACAGCCTGGTACAAATAGGAAGCGTTGTGTCTGTATTTTCAGAGATTTGAGATTGAAATATTTGGGTTGGAAGCATGCTTCATTCCCCCAGAGCAACAAAGGTGCTATCTAAATGTGCATCTTTCTTTCTGTCTATCTGTCTGAGTCAAAACTCAGATGGATATGTCATTGTCTGAGTATTTTCCGAATTCCTGATTGAATCTGCATCCGCCCACAATCTCAGGTGCCAGCTGCCTCGAGTCCACCCACATGGACATGTTGAGGAGCATGACAGGAGAATGGATTGAAACCGAGAGTTCAATAGCCAGAATGAAATAGGAAGAAGGAAATTAAGAGGATTTTTGGATCCCAGGGGATGCAGACTCCAGGCTGAATCCTTTGTGGGCATTCCCGCAGTTAAACGTGACAGCATTCCATGATGAGAGTTAAACCCGGATGGCAGGAGAGAGAGCCACTGAACATTAGCAGGTTTAGTTCAAACCCGGGAGGTTTGTTCAGTCAGAAACAGTGTGTTAGACATGGATGTGAAGTGAGCAGTGAGGGGAAATGTTACCACATTCTGCAGATGAATAACTTTCATTGGAACAGGAGGAGGCCATTCAGCCCTTCAACCCTACTCTGCCATTCAATAGATCATGGTTGATTTGTGGCCTGAGTTGCAATGTTCAAAACTCTCAAAACTCATCAGTAAACTCCTCTGCAAACGACAAGATCAATATTCAAAAACAAAACATCTGCAAATGCTGGGAAACAGGATCAAAAACAGAAATTGCTGGAAAAAGTCACAGATCTGGTAGCATCTGTGGAGAGTGAACCTTTGGGTCTAGTGACCGGTCAGGTGACCAGCTGCAGCTGACCATTCCGCTGTTTCTGTAACACTCTCTGGAACAGGTTCTGGTGCGAGGGGAATGAGATTGTCAATAATAACTGAGAGAAACAGGAGGACGTGCTGAATCAGAATAAAACCCATTTTGGTCTTGCACTTTTAATCAAAGGCAAACATTATTCATTATCATTTCAGAAATAAGCTAGTAGGCCAGAAATTAACTCTTCATGTCATTGGGCCTGGGAAACTGTGTTAATTCTGACCTGGTCCAGCAGACATGTGAATCCAGACCCTGAATAATGGGGTTGACACTGAACCATCTCCTGGGCAGTTAGAATGGATGACAAATGCTGCCCCAGCAAGTGATGCCGTGATCCCAGGAACAAACAAAATAAATCCGATCGCTGTGGTTAGTTGTGAACTCCTGTGTTATTGGAAGAGGATGAATGGGAAGGTTTATCGGGTAAAGGGAGAAGAATGTCATTCAGTGAGGTGATCCTTTGGAGAGATGATGAGCCAATCAGCCTCCTTTTGTACAGTAACAATTCTGTGAATAATTAATTCTGAGCCCTCTAAGGAAATATCAGAGCAGGGTTTGTAAAAAGGTCAGATTGAATGAGCATCTCGGTGAACACAAGTGAGACACAGGTCCAGAGAGGTTTTGGAATGGAGTAAATTAAATTTTATACATTTGTAGTCATAAACATTACAGCAGTGAAAAATGGGAGTGATCGGAAGAGTGGAATTACAGCAGGCAAATAAATCTTCAACATTGATGCAGCTAAAGGGGATGTTGGGTAAAGATATCATAGTTACTGTTTATTTTATTCCAGGCACACCAGCCTAGGAGCACATCCATCCTTACTGGATCTGTCCTATCGAGCTCTTGAAGATTTTTGTTCCATTGAAGTGTTTCATGTTTAGATACTCCAGAGAAGACAGCTTCAAGCTCCTCAATCTCTCCTGCCAGGGCAATGCTGCTGCTAGAATTCAATTCACTGGCATGTTACTGGCTGCTTCATGGACTGGAACTGGCAATCGAGACCGAAAGGTTCCTGTATAAAATACCTTCAATGGTATTGCCAGACGTGAGCGGTTTTAGGAATATGACCTTGACTTATGGTCATTGAGTGTCAGAGCAGTTCCTGTTGTGGGGCATCCTGTTTAGATTCAATCTATTGATAACGATTAGAACTGACTAGCACTAGCTCTGTCAAAGATGTCAGAGCATTATGGCTGTCATCGAAGCTGGTAACAAACTACCCATGAGTTAATAATCGTAAATGATAGAGTAGGCACGGGGTCTGATGGCACTGTTGGAGTATTGATGTTGTTGTTAATCACATTAACTCAGCAGGAGTTGATTGAATTCATATTGCCTCTTTCTGAATCTCAGTATGTATCTCTGGGCAAGCAGTCTCCACAAACAGCAATGAACAGGGGTCATCTGTTTTGATTAAATTGCTCTATAGCACTGCTGCTTCACAGCACTAGGTACAAGGTTGGAATCCAGCCTTGGTCAACAGCCTGTGTGGAGTTTGCTCATTCTCCCCAAGATAGTGTGGGTCCACTCCAGGTGCTCTGGTTTCCTCCAAAGATTTGCGGATTAGGTGGATCAGTCGTGCTCAATTGTCCACAGTGTCCAGGATTGTGGAGACTCGGTGGATCAGCCATGGGGAATGCAGTGTTACATGGGTGGAGTGCTCCAGATGGGATGCTCTTTGGATAGTTGGTGGGATTTGATGGGCCAATGCTCTCCTTCCACACTGTCGGGATTCTATTCTATGATTGAGGATAAAGGTGACACAGCCGGGTGCCCTTGGAGAGAAGGAGCATGTTGTGTACATCAATGCTCTCGATGCCTTCAGATAGAGGGAGGCACCGCAGTGGATACAGTGCTTTATCTCCATTGCTCCCTCCTCACCCCCAACTCTACTCTGATTTGGTCCCTTCCCACATTGTCATTTGTAATGGTTTGCTTTGCCTGTAAGGGAAGTTGTTTATAAATATTCAATTGGTTACACGGGTGGTTTACTGCTGGTGATTATATGTTAACCAAAACCCAAATGGCGTAATGATGATGTTGATGGTGGGAAGGTTGCTGTGATCACATTCTGGATTGGAGAAATGGAGAAAAAAAAACGCTTCACTGCTCACAGAATGAGAACTAAAACTCAGTTAAATCAAACCAAAGGTTCCGACAGGGAGGGAACATTTCCCTGGAGCTTGATTAACTGGAAAGTGATGGTGTCCGGGAGTAGACAGGATTTATTTTACAGGGCGTTTTGAAATTTTAAAAACTGTTATATTCAGATCGTTTCATTTCATTTCTTTTAGTTTTATTTATTGCGGAATAAACAGCTACAACATTTAACACTAAAAATTCACAAACCTTGTTTTAAAGATAAATGTTGAATAAATCCATCAAACCATCCCTCACTGAAAACTGATGTGGAAGTGCAATCTCCTGGAAAATCCTGCCCACTCCTTCCTATCCGGGCTCTATGACTATTTACATACCTGGG